>NW_027442224.1:0-300000 GCF_048569485.1 Anomaloglossus baeobatrachus
ACACCCAATTGTCAATTGTCTGGGTCTCCCAATGGAGCGACAAAAAAAACAAAGACTCTACATGAGATGGAACACCTAAAAACCCTACCAAAACATTTCCAATTGTACCATAAATCTGACTCAAGCAAATTAATTATAAAGGCCATAGATCAGAGGTTAGAGGTGGTAACCTATTTAAGGTCCTTGCGCAACTTGAGTCACTTTATTTATAGATTGGACACAAGGACTCCTATTGGGCTCAATGAGAGCTTTGGCTGCTTTCTTTAATTGGGTATTTTTATGTGGTGTGAGAATGGGACTGTTTGTGTTAAAATTATTTTTAATAGTTTTTTTAGCCATAATTTAGAGGTCTGTATATGCTAAAACCATACCTGTGGTGGTCTGCAAATTTTGAGGTACTTCACTCGACCCGCTCAGTGACTTAGATGTTGACTTTGATTGGGTCTTTTCCCTGAATGAAGTGCCTATGAGAAAATAAGAAAAAAGATTATTACCTAAGAAAAGTGGAGAACAACATTGTACAACAATTTAATTATAGTTTGGATACAACTAATATTTAATACATTTACTCAATAATTTAGTTTTTTGCATTTCTTGATTTTGCTTGCCTTATGGCATGTCATTTTTAATTTTGAATATCATATTTCTGTTTACACAACTACATAAACACCATGCACTTTTTTGTTTGTCTATTGATTAGTGATGGACAGACCCGGACTGTAAAATTTAGGATCCGAGCGATTTTAAAAATACCCGAGTACCGGACCCGGGCCTGGAGTTCTCAGGGAACTCCGGATAAAGATCCGGAACCTTTGGAAATAAAAAATAAATAAAGGAAAATTAAATAAAATAAGATTAAAGCAGGCGCGTTATAACAATAGCAGCCCACAGCCACCCAGGATTGTCACATCCATTATATGTGACAATCCTGGCACTTTACCCGACTCTTCCCGATTGCACTGGTGCGGTGGCAATCAGGCTAATAAGGGGTTAATAACAGCTCACAGCTGCCACTAAGCTCTAGATTAGTAATAGCAGGGTCTATGAAAACCCTACCCCCATTACTAATCTGGAAGTGAAAATAAATAAACACAAACACAAAATAAGATAAAAACAATACCCTATTTCACTCCTTTATTAACCCCAAAAACACGCAGGTCTGTGGTAATCCACACGAGGGCCCATGACTATTCCAATTGCCTTTCTACACCGCCATCGGAGGCCCCGTAACGCGATCATGGGAAGCCGATGGTTGCCATGGTAGCACAGGGTTATGTGATGACTCCTGTCGCTATCATGACTCACATCCTGTTTTAGCCGGCTGGCTTTAACAGGACAGCAGCATTTCAGCTGAACAGAGCTCTGCCGCTCTGATCAGCAGAAATGAACAAGCGATCAGACGGCTAATCCTTACCCCTAGAGAGACTATTAAAATAAAAAAAAGTAAAAAAAAAGTTTTATACAATTAAAAAAACAACTAAAAGTTTAAATCATTCTCCATTCGCCCCACTAAAAATCAAAGGGTTAAAAAAATAAAAAATATACACTCATTTGGTATCGCAAAGTTCAGAAATGCCCAGTCTATCAAAATCTAAAATGAATCAATTAGATCGGTAGATGGCGTAGCCGTAAAAAAAATCCAACTGGCAAAGTTACGTTTTTTGGTCTTCGCAAATTTTCAGCAAAATGCAATACCAGGGAGTCAAAACGTAGCATCTGCGCAAAAATGGTACAGCTAAAAATGCAAACAAATAAGCCATCAGTGAGCCCCATATCCCGAAAAATGAGAACACTACAAGTTGCAGAAAATGGAATGCAGAAAAACATGCAGAAAAACATGTTTGGTATCAACGAACGCATACCAACCTGAAGTATCACACCCACCCATCAGTTTTACCATACAGTGAACACGGTGAATAAAGTACCCCATAAACCATTGTCCAATCACACTTTTTTGTAATTTTTCCGCACGTGGAAATTTTGTGCTGTTTTCCAGTACCATATATGGTAAAACTCATGGTTTCACTTAAAAGACCAATACGTCCTGCAAAAAACAAGCCCTCTTATGGCAAGATTGACGGGAAAAATAAAAAAGTTACGACTCTCGGAAAAAGGGGAGCAAAAAACAAAAACGGAAAAATCGTCCAGTGGTTAGGGGGTTAAAGGTGGGAGTCCGTGAGCACATCAGGGACATTGAGAAAACAAAGACTCTGCATGAGACGGAACACCTAAAAACCCTACCAAAACATTTCCAATTGTACCATAAATCTGACTCAAGCAAATTAAAGAAGTTGTCCGACATTAGCTTACCAAAAAATTTTGAGTTTATCTGTGCTGTATTGTCATATAAAACACCCCTATATTGTTATTTTTTATTTTCTAACTTTTGTTCCAGTTGAATTATCCCTTTATTCTCTGCAGTTCTGCAAAACCTCAGTTAGAGCTGGCACTGCCCGGCCTCAGTGTCCAGCCCCGTCCAATGCCCGCCCCCTGCACACACATTCCCTGTCAGTATTCTACCCCAGCACCTGATCTGTTATCACTCTAGCAATGAAAATAACAGCCCCACATCAGGCTCTGTGCCACACACACACACACACACACACACACACACACACACACATCGGGCTCTGCGCCACACATATCAGGCTCTGCAACCCTCCCGGACACACACACACACACGGCGCTCTGTACCGACCTCCCCCTCACCATCGTTCTGTACCAACCCCTACCCCCATAGGGAAAACATGTAGGCTACATTCACATGACCGTTCCGTTTTTGCGGTACGCAAAAAATTGCCAATTTTTTCACGGATACATCCGTGTGTCATCCGTGTGCCTTCCGGACCGCAAAAAACGGAAGCAGCAAGAAAGATAAATAGATGAGTAGATATAGAGATGAATAGATAGATATAGAGACAGAGAGATAGAGGGATGAATGAATGAACAGAGGGTTAGATAGATAGATAGATAGATAGATAGATAGATAGATGAGAAAGACATATAATGTCCTACCCCCCTGCATATTCTAAGCTGGCACCCTTTAGTGACTTTCATGTGGCACTAAAGTGTGCTTAGCCTTGTATTTATCCAAAAAATAAATAAAAAGTAATTAAAAAAAAAACAAACGACAATGGGTCCCCCATACTTTTGTAGCCAGCTAGGGTAAAGCAGATGGCTGCAGCCTGCAAACCACAGCTGGCAGCTTCAGCTTGGCTGGTAATAAAAAACAGAGGGCACCCCACGCTGTTATTTTAAATTAAATAAATAATTTAAAACAAAAAACATGGGGTCCCCCCAAATTGGATCACCAGCCAAGGTAAAGCAGACAGCTGTGGTCTGGTATTCTCAGACTAGGGAGGCCCACTGTTATTGGACACTCCCCAGCCTAAAAATAGCAGGCCACAGCCGCCCCAGAAGTGGCACATCCATTAGATGTGCCAATCCTGGTGCTTCGCCCCAACTCATCCCGTGCCCTGGTGCGGTGGCAAACGGGGTAATATATGGGGTTGATGCCAAATGTGTAATGTCACCTGGCATCAAGCCCTGGGATTAGTGATGTCACGCGTCAATCAGATATCCGACATCACAAACCCAGTCAGTAATAAAAAAATAGACAACAAAAAAAAAGTTTTATTTGAAAAAACACTCCTCAAAACATTCCCTCATTCACCAATTTATTCAAAAGAAAAACAAATCCAGGTCCAGCATAATCCAATAAGGGGGTCCCATGACAATCCATACCATAGTCAATGTCCCAGTCAATGAAGAACAGAATGTTCCTCATTGGCTGGGAGAGTAATGCAGTGACCTGAGCTAACATCAATAGCCCAGGTCACTGCAGGGGATGCCGAGCGCTGCTGTCAGGAGGTTAAATTAAATCATTACCTGCAGTGACGATCTTCGCTTCACTCCTGTCAGCGCTGTCCCTGACTTCTATGCCCGCCGCGTTCTCAGCAGTATCGCCCGAGACGTCACCGCTAGTGACGTGAGAACGCAGCGGCATAGAAGGCAGTGACAGCGCTGACAGGAGTGAAGCGAAGATTGTCACAGCAGGCAATGATGTCATCTAACATCCTGATGGCAGCGCTCGTTATTCCCGCGGCTGCCTGCGCTGCAATGTGAGAGGCTGCTGAGCCTGCAATGAAGGCAGCCGCGGGGCTGGAGCGGGACACAGACTGCACGGGCACTCCTGCTATCCTGAACAGGGGGCCTGGTGCTGGCGTTGACACCGTGGGCGGGGAGAGTACGGGGTGCGGAGGAATGTGTGGGAGGGTGCAGGGAAGAGGTGCGGGGACCCCACGCACTGTACTCGCCCAGCAGGGCGGCAACATGCTGTTCTAGATTTGCATGTCAACATGGTCCTGCCCATGTTGACATGAAATGACCGGAAGCAGCAAAATTGCGGCAAGAGCGATCACATGACCGCACTGAGCCGGGAAAAAAAGGCTGACAGCAGGGCAGGTAAGTGATCACTAGCTACTTACCTGCCCCAATGTAGCCCAATAGGGTAATAATGAAGAAAAGTCAAAATAAGCCGGATAACCCCTTTAATTATAAAGGCCATAGATCAGAGGTTAGAGGTGGTAATCTATTTAAGGCCCTTGCGCAACTTGAGTTATTGGATTTATAGATTGGACACAAGGACTACTATTGGGCTCAATGAGAGCTTTGACTGCTTTCTTTAATTGGGTATTTTTATGTGGTGAGAGAATGGGACTGTTTGTGTTAAATTATTTTTTAATTGTTTCTTTTTCTTTTTATCCATAATATAGAGATCTGTATATGCTAAAACCATACCTGAGGTGGTCTGCAAATTTTGAGGGACTTCACGCGACCCGCTCAGTGACTTAGATGTTGACTTTGATTGGGTCTTTTCCCTGAATGAAGTGCCTATGAGAAGAAGGGAATTTTGTTACTTACCGTAAATTCCTTTTCTTCTAGCTCCAATTGGGAGACCCAGACGATTGGGTGTATAGCTACTGCCTCCGGAGGCCACACAAAGTATTACACTAAAAAGTGTAAGGCCCCTCCCCTTCTGCATATACACCCCCCGTGGGATCACGGGCTCTCAGTTTTAGTGCAAAAGCAAGAAGGAGGAAAGCCAATAACTGGTTAAACAAATTCAATCCGAAGGAACATCGGAGAACTGAAACCATTCAACATGAACAACATGTGTACCCGAAAAACCAAAAAATCCCGAAGGAAAAAGGGCGGGTGCTGGGTCTCCCAATTGGAGCTAGAAGAAAAGGAATTTACGGTAAGTAACAAAATTCCCTTCTTCTTCGGCGCTCCATTGGGAGACCCAGACGATTGGGACGTCCAAAAGCAGTCCCTGGGTGGGTAAATTAATACCTCAAGTTAGGGCCGTAAAACAGCCCTTCCCTACATGGAGGCAACCGCCGCCTGCAGGACTCTTCTACCTAGGCTGGCATCCGCCTAAGCGTAGGCATGCACCTGATAATGCTTGGTGAAAGTGTGCAGACTCGACCAGGTAGCTGCTTGGCACACCTGCTGAGCCTTAGCCTGGTGCCGTAATGCCCAGGACGCACTCACGGCTCTGGTAGAATGGGCCTTCAGCCCTGATGGAACCGGAAGCCCAGCAGAACGGTAGGCTTCAAGGATTGGTTCCTTGATCCATCGAGCCAGGGTGGATTTGGAAGCCTGCGACCCTTTGCGCTGACCAGCGACAAGTACAAAGAGTGCATCCGAGCGGCGCAGGGGCGCCGTGCGGGAAATGTAGATTCTGAGCGCTCTCATCAGAACCAACAAATGCAAATCCAATTCATATCGCTGAACTGGATGAGGACAAAAGGAAGGTAAGGAGATATCCTGATTGAGATGAAAGGGGGATACCACCTTAGGGAGAAACCCCGGAATCAGGCGCAGCACTACCTTGTCTTGGTGAAACACCAGGAAGGGAGCTTTGGATGACCGCGCTGCTAGCCCGGACACTCTCTGAAGAGACGTGACCGCTACCAAAAAGGCCACTTTCTGTGAAAGTCGAGAAAGTGAAACATCCCTCAGAGGCTCAAAGGGTGGCTCCTGGAGAGCAATTAGTACCCTGTTCAGATCCCATGGGTCTAACGGCCTCTTGTACGGAGGGACAATGTGACAAACCCCCTGCAGGAACGTGCGTACCTAAGGAAGTCGTACTATGCGCTTCTGAAAGAATACAGACAGCGCTGGGACTCGTCCGTTAAGGGAGCCGAGCGACATACCTTTTCCCAAACCAGATTGCAGGAAGGAAGGAAAAGTAGGCAATGCAAATGTCCAGGGAGACACTCCCTGAGCAGAGCACTAAGATAAGAATATCTTCCACGTCTTGTGGTAGATCTTGGCAGACGTCGGCTTCCTAGCCCGTCTCATGGTGGCAATGACGTCTTGAGATAATCCTGAAGACGCTAGGATCCAGGACTCAATGGCCACACAGTCAGGTTCAGGGCCGTAGAATTCAGATGGAAAAAACGGCCCTTGGGACAGTAAGTCTGGCCGGTCTGGTAGTGCCCACGGTTGGCCAACCGTGAGATGCCACAGATGCGGTTACCACGACCTCCTCGGCCAGTCTGGGGCGCGAGGATGACGCGGCGGCAATCGGAGCTGATCTTGCGTAGCCCTCTGGGCAACAGTGCCAGAGGGGGAAACACATAGGGTAGCTGGAACTGCGACCAATCCTGAACTAAGGCGCCTGCCGCCAGAGCTCTTTGATCGTGAGACCGCGCCATGAAAATCGGGCCCTTGTTGTTGTGCCGAGACGCCATTAGGTCGACGTCCGGCCTCCCCCAGCGGCTACAGATTTCTTGAAACCCGTCCGGGTGCCGAGACCATTCCCCTGCGTCCATGCCCTGGCGACTGAGGAAGTCTGCTTCCCAGTTTTCTACGCCCGGGATGTGAACTGCGGATATGGTGTATGCTCTGTCTTCCACCCTCATCAGAATCCGCCGGACTTCCTGGGAAGCTTGTCGGCTGCGTGTTCCGCCTTGGTGGTTGATGTATGCCACCGCTGTGAAGTTGTCCGACTGAATTCGGATCTGTTTGCCTTCCAGCCTCTGCTGGAAGGCCAGAACATTGATCTGAAGGGTGGACTCCTCTGAAGAGAGTCCTTGCCCGTCTGAGAAAGGGGTACGTTCCTGTCTAAGGACGTCGATTTCCCATCCCATTGGCGAAGAATGTCCTATAGAAGTGGACGCAGATGAAACTGCGCGAAAGGGACTGCCTCTGCATGAGGCGCCTTAAGGGGTGTGACTGGCCTTGAAGGAGAGACTGCACCCCCGTCTGTAGTGAACGCTGTATGTCCAGCGGGAGCTGCACTATCGCTGAGAGAGTGTGAAGCTCCATGCCAAGATATGTCAGCGATTGGGTCGGTGTCAGATTTAACTTTGAAAGGTTTATGATCCACCCGAAACTGGAGAGTCTCCAGCGCCACGTTCAGGCTGTGTTGGCATGCCTCTTGAGAGGGTGCCTTGACAAGTAGATCGTCCAAGTAAGGGATCACAGAGTGACCCTGAGAGTGCAGGACTGCTACCACTGCTGCCATGACCTTGGTGAAAACCCGTGGGGCTGTCGCCAGACCTAAGGGCAGGTCTACGAACTGAAGATGCTCGTCTTCTATAACGAATCGCAGCAAACGCTGGTGCTCTGGAGCAATCGGCACGTGGAGATAAGCATCCTGATGTCTCTTGATGCTAGGAAATCTCCTTGAGACCTTGAGGCAATGACGGAGCGGAGGGATTCCATCCGGAACCGCCTGGTTTACACTGCTCTTTTGAGCAGTTTTAGGTCTAGAACGGAACGGAAGAGCCGTCCTTTTTTGGCACCACAACCAGATTGGAGTAAAAACCGTATCTTGTTCCTGAGGAGGAACAGGGATTACCACTCCTTCTGCCTGCAGAAGAGCATCGGCTCGGTCGGGAGGTGAGGAATTTCTGAAGATCTAGCCGGAGGACGAGAAAAGACCTCTATCCTGTACACGTGAGACAAAATGTCTCTCACCCACCGGTCTTTGACCTGTGGCAGCTAAATGTCGCCAAAGCGGGAGAGTCTGCCACCGACCGCGGATGCGGAGAGAGAGGGCTGAACGTCATGAGGAAACCGCCTTGGTAGCGGTTCCTCCGGCTGCCTTCCTTGGGCGTGATTGAGCCCGCCAGGAATCTGCGCCTCTCTGAGCCTTTTGAGTCCTTTTGGACGAGGACAATTGGGACCTGCCCGAGCCTGGGAAGGACCGAAAACTGCTGGGTGTTGTTTGATCTGGGCTGGTGTAAGGAAGAGTCCTTACCCTTGGACTGTTTAATGATATCATCCAATCGCTCACCAAACAGTCTGCCACCAGATAATGGCAAACTGGTTAAGCACTTTTTTGGAAGCAGAATCTGCATTCCTTTCCTCAACCACAAGGCTCTGCGTAAAACCACGGAGTTGGCGGACGCCACTGACGTACGGCTTGTAGTGCAGGACAGCATTAATAGCGGAAGTCGCAATGCAGACATTGCGAGGTTAAGGACGCCATCTGCGGCACAGATGTACATGTGACAGTGTCCACGTGCGCAAGACCAGCTGAAATAGCTTGGAATGCCCATACGGCTGCGAATGCCGGAGCAACCGACACGCCGATAGCTTCATAGACAGAATTCAACCAGAGGACCATCTGTCTGTCAATGGCATCTTTAAGTGAAGTCCCATCTTCCACTGCAACTATGGATCTAGCCGCAAGCCTGGAGATTGGGGAATCCACCTTTGGACACTGGGTCCAGCGCTTGACCACGTCAGGGGGAAAAAGGATAACGTGTATCCTTAATACGATTGGAGAACGCTTATCTGGATAAGTGTGGTGTTTCCGGATCGCTTCTCTGAAGTCAGAGTGGCCAGAAAAGTACTCAATATACGCTTGAGATACTGAAAAGGGATTTCTCCTGCTGTGAAGCTGACTCCTCCACCGGAGGAGCTGAGGGAGAAATAGCCAACATTCCATTGATGGATGCTAGAAGATCCTTCACTATGGCGTCACCATCCGGTGTATCCGGATTGAGAGCGGTCTCAGGATCAGAGTCCTGATCAGCTACGTCGGCCTCATCATACAGAGAGTCCTGCTGGGACCCTAACCAGTGATGAAGCCGAGTGCCGCTCCCAGCGAGCTCGCTTAGGCTGTCTGGGACTGTCGTCCGTGTCAGAGCCTGCGCCCTGGGATGCATGGGACCCCCCCGGAGCACTGATTTGTTCCAAATGAGGGTGGCCAGGGAGCATTGTATCAACATTGCCCATGGTCCGTCTGGACTGCAAAGTCTCTAAGATGTTAGTCACAGTCATAGACAATCTATCAGCCGAAACTGCAACTCCGTCCCTGTCCCTGGACAGGGTTCACCGGTGGTTCCTTTGGCCACCTCTAGCAGAGACCCCGGCTGACCAAGTGATACAGGGGAGCATTGCACACAATGGGGACAGTGGAACCTGCCGTGTGGAACAGTATCACGTGCAGTACAAGCAGCATAGAAAGCCTGTGCCTTGGCACCCTTGCTTTTTTGCTGCTGATGTCTAGCCATCTAGAAGTATATAGCCAAGAATAGCGACCGTACAGTGCAATGTATAGCATACAAGCAGAAAGTACAAATGAACACTTCAGCACATGCAGTACAAGCAGCATAGAAAACCTGTGCCTTAGCACCCTTGCTTTTTTGCTGCTGTTGTCTAGCCATCTAGGAGTATATAGCCAAGAATAGCGACCGTACAGTGCAGTGTATATCATACCAGCATGAAGTACAAATGAACACTTCAGCACATGCAATACAAGCAGCCTAGAAAGCCTGTGCCCTAGCACCCTTGCTTTTTGCTGCTGTAGTCTAGCCATCTAGGCATAAAGTACAAATGTACAAATGACATTAGTGGGGTCAGCACTTCAGGTGCCGCTTACCGCCCGCACAAAAGCGGGAATGTGGTTGCCCGAATCCTGTGACTGGTTGCCCAGAGCTTGTCTCCCTTCTCCAGCCCAGACTGAGTGCAGGAATGGCTGCCGGCGTCCTGTGAAGAGGGGCGGGCCGTGGACGTGCCCCAGACAAGAGCGGGAAACTGGCGTCCCACTGTGTCCAGTGAAGGGGGCTGGAGAATGCAAAGCAGACTCCAGCTCTCGGCGCTGACTTTCTGTACAGCGTCCCGCCCCTCTCCTGACTGGCAGGGCTGGGGGCGGGAACGAAGCGAAAACTAGGCCGCAAAGCCGGGGACTCGAGTATAAGCGCGGCCGTCCTATGTGCACGGCCAGCGCGGAAGTCCCCGGCGCACCACAAGTCCCAGCCGCGCCACAGTGTAAAACACCCCGCAGCGGCCGGCGCGGCAGTTTCTAATACATAAATTCACTCAGCTAAGCTGCAGTGAATAATAGCACAAGCGCTCCGCGCTGTTGTCCCCGGCGCACTAGCACTCCCAGCAATGCTGGCGTGTGTGTGCGCGATGTGTACGAGGACACAGAGTACCTTAATGTAGCAGGGCCCTGTCCCTGACGATATCCAGCTCCATATCCAGCAGGTTCTCCGGGTCTGTGGATGGAGCCCGGTCTCAGTGCCTGGAGACCGGTAAGATCCCACTTCACCAGAGCCCCGAGGGGGGATGGGGAAGGAAAGCAGCATGTGGGCTCCAGCCTCCGTACCCGCAGTGGGTACCTCAACCTTAACAAACACCGCCGACAAAAGTGGGGTGAGAAGGGAGCATGCTGGGGGCCCCATATGGGCCCACTTTTCTTCCAACCGACATAGTCAGCAGCTGCTGCTGACTAAAAACAGTGGAGCTATGCGTGGATGTCTGACCTCCTTCGCACAAAGCATGAAAACTGGGAGCTCGTGATCCCACGGGGGGTGTATATGCAGAAGGGGAGGGGCCTTACACTTTTTAGTGTAATACTTTGTGTGGCCTCCGGAGGCAGTAGCTATACACCCAATCGTCTGGGTCTCCCAATGGAGCGCCGAAGAAAATAAGAAAAACGATTATTATCTAAGAAAAGTGGAGAAAAACATTGTACAACAATTTAATTATAGTTAGGATACAACTAATATTTAATACATTTACTCAATAATTTAGTTTTTTGCATTTCTTGATTTTGTTTGCCTTATGGCATGTCATTTTTAATTTTGCATATAATATTTCTGTTTACACAACAACATGAACACTATGCACATTTTTTGTTTGTCTATTGATTAGTGATGGACAGACCCGGACTGTAAAATTTAGAATCCGAGAGGTTTTAAAAATACCCGAGTACCGGACCCGGGCCTGGAGTTCTCAGGGAACTCCGGATAATGATCCGGAACCTTTGGAAATAAAAAAAGGAAAAATAAAGAAAATAAGAATAAAGCAGGCGCGTTATAACAATAGCAGCCCACAGCCACTCAGGATTGTCACATCCATTAGATGTGACAATCCTGGCACTTTACCCGATTCTTCCCGAATCCCCTGGTGCGGTGGCAATCAGGCTAATAAGGGGTTAATAACAGCTCACATCTGCCACTAAGCCCTAGATTAGCAATGGCAGGGTCTATGAAAACCCTACCCCCATTACTAATCTGTAAGTGAAAATAAATAAACACAAACACAAAATAAGATAAAAACAACACCCTCTTTCACTCCTTTATTAACCCCAAAAACACCCAGGTCTAATGTAATCCACACGAGGTCCCATAACGATTCCAGCTCTGCTACATCTGAAGTGACAGCGCGTGGGCATAGAATATGACCACCCGCTGTGATCTTAAGGCAGAGAATGAGTCGCAGCGATGTGTGGTGACGTAAATTAGGTTATTTGCGGTCACAGCTGGAGCTGCCCATTGTCATCCACCTATGATCGCAGATAACCTGACCTCAGGTGACCTCATTGAACTGAGTGACCACTACTATCCATAAAAGTGGCGTAATACTTTGGCAAAATTACTCCCAGAAATAAAATGTGAGTCAGAAATAGATTCAGGCATCTTCCGCATGCTGTTGCCATTCAGTTTCAACAATTTTCCATCAATTGCAATATTTTTACAGCCCTCGCAGGCCTATTTCCAAGGTCCTCTAGAAAATTATTCGAGTTTCCCATTGACTTGGATTGGGTTCGTTATTCGGTATGAATACACAAATGTAGAAATTATTGGATTTGAACATTCCGTACCAGAATATTTTAGCATTCGCCCATATCTAGTCATCACTAATGATAATTTTAAGGATGTCTAAAACTGATCAACTGGGAAAAGGTTGTTGCATTACTCGTAAATCAAATGCCATGTCCTTCTTCAATTTGTCCAATTATTAATACCAGGTTTTGGTTAAAATGAGGCTACCATTTCAAGGTTCATTTTTCATCAAGGAGAAACTACGCTGAAAATCTATCTTTTGAATCATGAGCATTGAATATTTTTTTGGTATGGTATCAGAGGACTCAGAAGGAAAAATGTATGTAACAAAATTAAAACATTGTCATCCATTTGGCTTATCCCTAATCTATTAATTTTACACTAGGTGGTAAGATAGATGACATCTTTATTATCTGGAGGGGTACCGGTGCTGAACTGCAGAGCTTCATGACTTGGTTGAACAATAACCCATATAACATCAAACTAACCTATAAGGCAGATCGGGAGGCAATTGTTTTTCTGGACTATAATATAAAAATGGGGTACCAGACAGAAACGGGTTCTCCACGGGTACAATTATTATCAACAAGTAAGAGGGAAGAATCTTTTTCCTCACAGATACATTTCATCTCCAAGTTAACAGTCAGAGGGGGGCGATCAGGCAGATCTTGAACAAACACTGGTCGTTACTGAAGACCGACCAGAGTTTGAACGACGTTTTACTCATTGCCCACTCTTACCTGTTAGAAGGGGGAAAAGCCTAAAGGATATGCTGGTGAAGAACCATTACGTACCTAGGGTGGTATCTCGCTTTGAGAAAGGGAGTCCCAAATTTGGTTGTTTTCCTTTTGTCTGCCCAGAGATGTTGTCAACTTGGGATGGACCTAAAGAGTATAAAATAAAAAGTTGCAAATCATACAGTAAAAGTCACGTTATCTATTATGCAGTATGTGACTGTAGCCTAATTTATATTGGGTTAACATCAAGGGAACAACGAGTCCGCACGAGGGAACATGTTAGGGACATAATTGCGGTGTGTGATGTTGTGGATCTTGATTCCCTGAGGATGATCCAGAGACATTTCAAGCTGCGCCATGACTGTGGTCCCACAGGATTGAAAATTTGTGGTATCGCAAGGTCCATTTAGAATCTAGGGGTATATATATATACACACATATTACTATATGAATTTTGTCTCTGCATGATATAGGGACATTAGAAAATCTTTTAAGGACTATACATGGTCATATTCTTTAGGCTAAGGCTGATTCTCCTTATGTTTGGATGATTTTCTTACCACCCTGGTCGTGCCCTTTCACTTGCCAGTAGTAGATATGGTCTCGTTGGGTGCGCATGTGCGGGGCTGCCTCAGCATGAGTCCCCGCCAAAGGAGCTTCCTTAGAAGGATGCATGGGTTAACTGACGTTAGTGGAAGTATTCTTCCGATCCACGCTTCCCCTGGAATGACTGGATGAGGCGGACTCTATGTGCAGCGTCCCACCCCCTGCACGCGCCCAAACAGCGACGATCTCGCCCAAGACACCACATAATAAAACATGCACATTACACTTTCCTCAAGCGAGGAAGCCAGGTGAGAAACGCGTGTCAGGGCTACTCAAAACATCCAGTTATAAGTGCACTTTATAGGTGAGTCCGGATCACGATGATTCATGGCTGTTAGCTCTATCGGTAATAGTAATGGTAGCCTTTGAGGCTTAGGCTGCGTTACATGGGTGATATTTTTGTGTTGTTATAGCGCCACCAGGTGGCCATCTGTATTAGTACATGCAGTGGTACCTGCAATGTATTTCAATGACCCCGATCCTGCTGTACCGGAAGTCGCCGGACCCTGATAGACAGAATCCTGTTTTTTGTACTGAGCATGCCCAGAAAGCAGCTTGGCATGGTCAATACAGAAATTTCCCTCTCTCTCAGACAGAAGACCAGGATCGTGAAGGGGTGAGAGGGAGTAATAAAGATGGCGTCCCTAAGTGTGTCTGTGTATTTATTTCTAATAAAGTGTCTGTGTATTTTTTTCTAATAAAGTATTTTTTCTGTGTGATGTCTTATTTTTAACCCTTTATTGGAGATTCTTAATGGCCGGGTCAAACTTGGCCTGACATTAGCAATCTCAGGCTTTATACCAGCAGGTAAAACAAAGCTGGTATTAACCCCTTATTACCCAACGTGCCACCCGGCACCAGGGCCGCTGGGAGAGATGTTGGACACAACGCCAGAAGATAGCGCTTTTAAGAAAGCGCCATATTCTGGGGCGACTGTTGACTGCAATTCGCAGCGGGGGGGCCAAGAAAGCTTGGGCCACCCTGCACTGCATATTCCCATCCCCAGCTGCCTAGTTGTACCTGGCTCGTCACAAAAATTGGCCGAAGCCCATGTCGTTTTTTGTTTTTTTTTAATTATTTCATGAAATTCATGAAATACTTAAAAAATGGCTTCCCTGTATTTTTGGTTCCCAACCGGGTACAAATAGGCAGCTGGGGGTTGGGGGCAGCGCGTACCTGCTTGCTGTACCTGGCTAGCATACAAAAACAGGGTGAAGCTGTCTTTTTTTTTTAGTTTTTGGGCAAAAAACGTTAAAAAAAGGGCTTCCCTGGATTTTCCATTGCCAGTGAAGGTCATATAAGCAGTGGGGGTTAGCAGCCAGTAGCTGCTTGGGTTACCTTAGCAATAGAAAATGCAGCGGGAGTCCACACATTTTATTTTTTTTACCCCCTAACCCTAGAGTTAGGGTTATGTGTTTGGGGTTTTTGTTTATTTTTTAATGAATTTAAAAAAAAAAAATACTCATGGGCTACCGAGAACCCGAGCATTTTAGTGCTCACTCATCCCTACTTCTAACCATTCTGCCAGCAGATCAAGTAATCTGATCAGCTGACTCCAGTGTTGGCCGATTACTTCTTCTGGGTCCCCCTGCATCCATCGCAGCGTGTGCTGCCTGTGAGGTCAGCTGAATTCGGCCGACACTGGAGTCAGCTGATCTGAACTCTGTTGAACTCCAGCCCGAACACTCTGCGATGGATGCAGGGGGACACAGAAAGTAATCGGCCAACACTGGAGTCAGCTGATCTGAACTCAGCTGAACTCATGACCACACAGCCCGAACATGGTCACACGTGATCGGCAGCAGGCAGTGATTGCTGTTAACCTGCATCCATCACAGCGTGTGCGGGCTGTGAGATCAGGAGTTCATCTTATTCCCGATCAGCTGACTCCAGTGCCAGCCGATAAATTCTGTGTTCCCCTTCATCCATCACAAGTAGAAGTAGAAGCATACAATAAAATAACAATTGCGGTTGCATGCGTTGCACATTCAATCCACAGGATCCGGTCATATGCGGTTTGCATCCTGTAAAATGTGAAAGTAGCCTTACAGCTGGAGCAGGAAGAAGAAAGACAAGATGGCAGACTTACTTTGGGAGCTTACAGGAAGAAATCGCACAGACCAATTTTTGGGGCTCCACTCAAGGGGATCTGGGGCTGAGAAAAAAAGGAGACCGTCAGCTGATGATGAAATAGCTAGCAAAGTTATTGATCATTATCTCAAACCCACTGCCTCCTCTCTCTAGTCCGGCATTTCCTCTCTGCGGCGATCGCCATCCTCCTTCTTCTGAGGCCCATGTGCATGACGCGTCGTACATCATGCTCACTAGCTGGCATTGAGGTCCTGCGCAGGCGCACTTTGATCTGCCCTGCTCAAAGCAGATCCATGTATTGTAGTGCATATGCGTAAGAGATCTTTAACCCCTTAACAATCTGGTGGCTATCATGATAGCACAGGGTCATGTGATGACTCCTGTAGCTCACATGACTCAGGTCCTGTAAGAAAAAGCCAAATACTGGCTGTTACAAGAGATGATAATTTCTCCGAGTCTAAATTGTGCTGCTCTGATTGGGATAAATAAATGAGTGATCAGACAGCTGATCCTAATAGCCCCCTAGGGGTACTAGTCAAATTTAAAAAAAAATTTAAGAAAAAGTTTTGAAAAAGTAAAAAAAAGTAAAAACACCTAAAAGTTCAAATCATCCCTCTTTTGCCCCACTGAAAAATAAAGGGTTAAAAAAAATTATATTCACACATTTGGTATCGCTGTCTTCAGCCCAAATATATATCAAAATATAAAATCATTTGTTCTGTTTGGTAAACGGCGTAGCAGCAAAAAAATTCCAAATGCCAAAATTACGCTTTTTGGTTGCCACAAATTTTAAGCAAAATGCAATAACAGGCAATGAAAACATAGCATCTGCGCAAAAATGATACTGTTAAAAACGTCAGCTCGAGATACAAAAAATAGCCATCACTGAGCCATAGATTTAAAAAAATGAGAACGCTATGGGTCTCAGAAAATGGCGCACAACGTCTGTCACTTTTTTCGGACAAACTTCTGATTATTTTCTTAACACCTTAGATAAAAGTAAACCTATTCATGTTTGGTGTCTACAAACTTGCAGTAACCTCAGGCATCACAGCAGCACATCAGGTTTACCATATAGTGAACACAGTGAATAAAATCTCTCAAAAACAATAGAGCAATCACACTTTTTTTTTTTAATTTCTCCACATTTGGAATTTTTTTGCCATTTTACAGTACACTGCATGGTAAAACTCACGGTTTCATTTAAAATTACAGCTCATTGTGCAAAAAATGAGCCCTCACATGACCACATTGACTGAAAAATAAAAAAAAGAGAATTTTGTTACTTACCGTAAATTCTTTTTCTTATAGTTCCGTATTGGGAGACCCAGACCATGGGTGTTTAGCTTCTGCCTCCGGAGGACACACAAAGTACTACACTTAAAAGTGTAGCTCCTCCCTCTGAGCTTATACACCCCCTGGTAGCCAGTCCTAGCCAGTTTAGTGCAAAAGCTGAAGGAGAATAGCCACTCACAAGTAGAACCGAGTAAGAACCGGAACAACCGGAGACTCTGTCCACGACAACAGCCGGTCATAACACACGGAACAAGAAAATTGCCAACAGGCAACAGGGAGGGAGCTGGGTCTCCCAATACGGAACTATAAGAAAAAGAATTTACGGTAAGTAACAAAATTCTCTTTTTCTTTATCGTTCCTTTGGGAGACCCAGACCATGGGACGTTCCAAAGCAGTCCCTGGGTGGGAAAAATAGAAAAAAACTAAGAAGTAGGCGGAGCCTAACTTCACAAGTGGGCGACAGCCGCCTGAAGGATGCGTCTGCCCAAGCTCGCATCTGCCGAAGCATGAGCATGCACTTGGTACTGCTTCGAAAAGGTATGCAGGCTAGTCCAAGTGGCAGCCTGACAGACTTGTTGAGCCGTAGCCTGGTGCCTAAAAGCCCAAGAGGCACCGACAGCTCTGGTCGAGTGTGCTTTGATCCCCGGCGGGGGAGGCACCTGAGTACTCTAGTAGGCGTCCGAAATGATCGATCTAATCCAACGGGCCAAGGTCGGCTTAGAAGCAGAGAGACCCTTGCGCCGCCCTGTGGTTAGCACAAAAAGAGAGGTCCACCGCCTAAGCGCAGCGGTGCGAGCCACATAAATCCGGAGAGCACGCACCAGATCTAGAGTATGCAGCGCTTTCTCAAAGCGATGAACAGGGGCTGGATAGAAGGAAGGCAAGGAAATATTAGGCAAAGAGAGAAAAAAGGAACCGCACTCACCGGTAATTGCTGTGAAGTATTCAGGTTTATTTCATGGTCGGAGGATACATGCTTCGGCGTAACAGGGAGGGAATGAGGATGGTTAGCACAAAAAAGACTACGGCCGTTTCGCCCCTGTAGGTGGGGCTTCGACGGGTCTTACCAGCCCCACCTACAGGGGCGAAACGGCCGTAGTCTTTTTTGTGCTAACCATCCTCATTCCCTCCCTGTTACGCCGAAGCATGTATCCTCCGACCATGAAATACACCTGAATACTTCACAGCAATTACCGGTGAGTGCGGTTCCTTTTTTCTCTCTTTGCCTAATGTTTCATGCTCTGATGCTTTTGGAACAAGCACCCCGTAGCTGTATTCAGTATAGTCCGACCTGATAGTTTTCTCCTGCCACAGCAGAGATCAAATAGCACTGTGTGTGCCTCCTGCAACTAGCCGCTGATTGTTTAATGTGGACAGTCCTCAGTGAAAGTAGTGCCCCGCAAATCCTCCTTGCTATGAAGGCAAGGAAATATCCTGGTTAAGGTGGAAGGGAGAGACCACCTTAGGAAGAAAGTCCGGGGTCGGACGGAGAACCACCTTGTCTTGGTGAAAAACCAAAAAAGGTGACTCCGAGGAGAGCGCAGCCAAATCAGAGACTCTCCTGAGAGAAGTTATGGCAACTAGAAAGGCCACCTTTTGAGAAAGACGATACAAAGAAACCTCCCTAAGAGGCTCAAAGGGGGTTTCTGCAATACCGTGAGGACCAAGTTAAGGTCCCAGGGATCCAAGGGCCGCCGATAAGGCGGAATGATGTGAGACGCACCTTGCATGAAGGTGCGGATCTGAGCCAGCCGGGCAAGACGCCGCTGGAACAGCACTGATAGAGCTGAGACTTGTCCCTTGAGAGAGTTGAGGGACAGTCCTAGCTGCAGACCGGACTGTAAAAAAGACAGAAGGGTCGGCAACGAGAATGGCCAAGGAGAATGGCCGGAAGAGCGACACCAGGACAGGAAAATTTTCCAAGTCCTGTGATAGATCTTGACGGAGGAAGCCTTACGGGCCCGAGTCATAGTGGAGATGACTTCAGGAGGAATACCAGAAGCCGTCAAAATCCAGGACTCAAGAGCCACGCCGTCAATTTGAGTGCCGCAGAATTCGGGCGGAAAAATGGACCTTGCGAGAGCAGGTCTGGACGGTCCGGAAGATGCCACGGCATCTCCACGGACAGTTGGAGCAGGTCCGGATACCAAGCTCGCCTGGGCCAGTCCGGTGCAATGAGGATGACTCGACGGCCCTCTATTCTGATCTTGCGCAGGACTCTGGGCAAGAGAGCTAGAGGGGGAAACACGTAGGACAGACGAAACTGGGACCAGTCTTGAACCAGAGCGTCCGCGGTGAAGGCCTGAGGATCGTGGGAGCGAGCCACATAAACCGGAACCTTGTTGTTGTGACAGGATGCCATTAGGTCCACGTCCGGAGTACATCACTTGCGGCAGATTGACTGAAACACTGCCGGGTGCAGGGACCACTCGCCACCGTCCACGGATTGACGGCTGAGATAATCTGCCTCCCAGTTTTCTACGCCAGGGATGTGGACTGCGGATATGGTGGACTTGGAGTCCTCCGCCCATTGAAGAATGCGTTGGACCTCCAACATTGCCAGGCGGCTGCGTGTCCCGCCTTGGTGATTGATGTAGGCAACCGCTGTCGCGTTGTCTGACTGGACTTGAATGTGCCTGCCCGCCAACAGGTGGTGAAAGGCTAGGAGAGCTAGAACCACAGCTCTGGTTTCCAGCACATTGATTGAAAGGGCTGACTCGGACGGAGTCTAAGTGCCCTGCGCTCTGTGGTGGAGATGTACCGCTCCCCAGCCGGATAGGCTGGCATCCGTGGTGAGAATCACCCAGGACGGAGCCAGGAAGGAGCGCCCTTGGGACAGGGAGAGGGATCGAAGCAACCACTGAAGAGAGCTCCTGGTCCGTGGCGACAGAGCCACTAACCTCTGTAAGGAGGAAGGCCGCTTGTCCCAACAGCGGAGAATGTCCAGCTGCAGAGGACGCAGATGGAACTGGGCAAAGGGAACCGCCTCCATGGAAGCCACCATTTGACCCAGCACCTGCATCAGGCGCCTGAGGGAATAACGGCGGGGCCTCAGGAGAGAGCGCACCGCTAGCCGGAGAGACTGCTGTTTGATTAAGGGCAACTTCACAAGTGCCGGCAAAGTCTCGAACTGCATCCCTAGGTACGTGAGACTCTGAGTCGGAGTCAGAGTGGATTTGGGAAGATTGACAATCCACCCGAATTGGGCTAGGGTGGCGAGAGTGAGCGAAACACTCCGCTGACAGTCTGCGTTGGATGGACCCTTGACCAGAAGGTCGTCCAGATAAGGAAGCACTGCTAACCCCTGGAGGTGCAGGACCGCAATCACTGCCGCCATGACCTTGGTGAATACCCGAGGGGCCGTGGCTAACCCGAAGGGGAGAGCCACGAATTGGAAATGATCCTCTCCTATCGCAAAACGTAACCAACGCTGATGTGACACTGCGATTGGCACATGTAGATAGGCATCTCTGATGTCGATGGATGCCAGGAAATCCCCTTGGGTCATAGAGGCAATGACTGATCGCAGAGACTCCATGCGAAAATGCCGCACCCGGACATGCTTGTTGAGAAGCTTGAGATCCAGGATGGGCCGGAAGGTACCGTCCTTTTTTGGAACTAGGAAGAGATTTGAGTAAAAACCTCTGAACCGTTCCTGAGCGGGAACTGGGACAATCACTCCGTTTGCCTGCAAGGACGCCACGGCCTGCGAGAAGGCAGCGGCCTTGGAGTTGAGAGAAAAAATCTGTTTGGAGGGCTGGAAGAGAATTCTATCCTGTAGCCGTGAGATATGATGTCTCTCACCCACTGATCGGAGACTTGCTTTAACCAAGCGTCGCCAAAGTGGGAGAGCCTGCCACCGACTAAGGACATGGCTGGAGCGGGCCGAGAGTCATGAGGAAGCTGCCTTAGTGGCAGAACCTCCTGCGGTCTTCTACGGACGCGCTTTTGGGCGCCAATTGGATTTCTGATCCTTGGCTGAGTTAGCGGTCGAGGCGGAAGGCTTAAAGGATGACCAGTTGGAGGAACGAAAGGAACGAAACCTCGATTGATTCCTACCCTGGGCGGGTTTCCTGGTCTTGGTTTGTGGCATGGAAGTACTCTTCCCGCCAGTAGCTTCTTTAATGATTTCATCCAGCTGTTCACCAAACAGCCGTGACCCAGCAAAAGGGAGCCCAGCAAGAAACTTCTTGGAAGAAGCATCTGCCTTCCACTCTCGAAGCCACAAAATCCTGCGGATAACAAGAGAATTAGCTGAAGCCACCGCAGTGCGGTGAGCAGCCTCTAGCATGGCAGACATGGCATAAGATGAAAAGGCTGAAGCCTGAGCAGTTAAGGTAACCATCTCAGGCATAGATTCCTTGGTGAGGGAATGCATCTCCTCTAGAGAAGCAGAGATGGCTTTGAGAGCCCACACTGCTGCAAAAGTCGGGAAAAACGCGGCCCCCACAGCTTCATACACAGATTTGGCCAGAAGGTCAATCTGACGGTCAGTGGAATCCTTAAGTGAGGTGCCGTCAGCCACCGACACAACGGTCCGGGCTGATAGCCTAGACACCGGAGGGTCTACCTTTGGGGAGTGAGACCACTCCTTGACCACCTCAGGTGGAAATGGAAACCGGTCATCACAACCACGCTTTGGAAAGCGTTTGTCAGGGCAGGCCCTGGGTTTGGTCACAGCGGTCTGAAAACTGGAGTGGTTAAAGAACACACTCTTCACTCTCTTAGGCGAGGTAAACTGATGTTTTTCTGCCAAAGAGAGTTGCTCCTCTGACACTGGCGGATTGAGATCCAGCACAGAATTAATAGAAGCAATCAAATCACTAAGATCTGAGTCACCCTCAGAGAAATCGATGGGATTCATAGCCTCCGAGCCCCCAGTGAGGGCATCCTCCTCATCTTGAGAGTCAGCTCTTGAGACAGAGCCGTGGGATGGGCAGGGGGAGGAAACCCTGCGCCTTCTCTTAGAAGGACGGGGTCTGAGATCAGATGATGAATCCTCCGTGAGCTCTGATGGACGGAGGTCAGAGGATAGGAGTCCTCTGTCAAGAGTATTAGAGGCACCCTGTGAGGGGGGCTGATGCATATTCATCAAAGTCCTGGACAAAAGTCCCATGGACTCAGCAAATGGCTGGGATATGGACCTAGAAAAGGACTCTACCCAGGCCGGGGGTTAAATCACAGGTGCAGCAGCAGCCTGAGAGACCACTTGGGGTGAGACTCCAGGCTGTGGCACCGCCAAGTTAGAGCAACCATCACAGTGTGGATAAATGCTCGGCTCAGGCAGCAGGAGCTTACATGCAGTGCATGCAGAATAAAGCTTTGGAGCCTTGCTCCTTGTGTGAGACATGCTGCTGGAGTGGGGGATTTGCAGAGAATGAACCCCAGGGAGAATATACAGAGGTCCACAATCGGAGACCGGCTGTGGCTTACCAGACCGCTGAGCGCGGTGTTGTGTGCCCTCCAGATCCCGAAGCTCGGTCCCCCAGAGCGCAGCACCTCAGCAGAGATGCAGAATGCAGGATGTCCCAGAGCAGAGTGAACTCTGCCTGAGAAATGGCCGCCGGAGCGAAGAGAGGGGGCGGGACTAGGGCGCTCCTATAAAAGAGCGAGAACTGGAGGGCTATAGAGACCTGCCGGGAAGGAGGGACGCCCCAGCAGTGGGGAGTGTCCCTCCCCTGTGTAGAACGGCCGCCGGGAGGAGCCGAACCTGTCCCTCTGCATGAGTGACATGCGAGGGCAGGAAAACGAAACTAGGCCTCCGGCGAAGCCGGGGCCTAAATTTAAGCGGCGAGGCCGACAAGCAGGCACCATCGGCGCGGTTCTCGGGCAAAAGCTGGAGAACCCGCCGGAAAAGTTAAAAACAATCACATACAGCATACTCTCCCCTTACAATAAAGAACCGGGACCCCCAACAAAAACGTCTCAGGTACTTAGCTGCTGAGACGCAGGGCCATGTCCCTGGGGATGAGTGCTCCGGTCCAACAGAATCCTCAAGGGGCTGTGGATGGAGACCGGACTCCTGCCAGGCATGGAGACCGTGCTGGCTCCCACTTCAAGCCAGAGCCCAGAAGGGATGGTGAAGGAGCGCGGCATGTAAGGCTTCAGCCTTGTAAATCAACATTAACAACACCGCCGACACAGTGGGGTGAGAAGGGACATGCCGGAAGTCCAGACATGGACCCGCTTTTCTTCAAACTCTTTCCAAAAGTCAAACAATCAGATGAGAATGCATGTGTGGATGTATGACCTCCTGAACACAAAGCGATAAACTGGCTAGGACTGGCTACCAGGGGGTGTATAAGCTCAGAGGGAGGAGCTACACTTTTAAGTGTAGTACTTTGTGTGTCCTCCGGAGGCAGAAGCTAAACACCCATGGTCTGGGTCTCCCAAAGGAACGTTAAAGAAAGTTACGTCTGTCAGAAGAATGGCAAACCCCCCACAAATAACGGAAAGTGTAAAGTCGGCCAGTCGTGAAGGGGTTAACCTTTCCTCGCGCCTGCACATTACAGTACTTTGATCAGCAGGGCAGATGAATGCGCCTGCGCAGGACCGCAATGTCGGCTCGTGTGGATGACATAGACACATCATCCACACCGGACTGGGAAGAAGGAGGCCGAAGATCGCAGCAGAGAGGATGCGTCAGACCTAAAAGAGGAGGCACCGCACTGGAGAGCTGCGACACCCATTGGACTGGACCCACCCTAGGTGAGTATTATAAAAGTACTTTTTCCGTTTTACAGGCTCTTATATACAGTATTTTGGAATGCTGTATATAAGAACTCAGTGGTATTGGACACAGCTTGTAGTCCCCAAATCTGGTGACAGATTCCCATTAAAAAATCGGAAGGAACACAAACTTACACAATAAATCACCAACATATTTGTGCTTCTAAGAGCGTGATTTATTACGCCCAGTATCCATGCCAGAAAATCTACATAGGAATGACCACAAGGGACTTAACCTCTTACAGACATTGGACGTACTGGGTACATCGTAGATAATGGCGGTGTAATCATCGTCGGCTGCTGCAGTAAACCGGCACCGATTTCCGCACATATATGCTGATCTGAACAGCAGACATGTGTACCTTACAAGCAAGGGTGGATCCACGATTCACCCATGCCTTTTAATCCCTTAGACCGCGCTGTCAAATACTGACAGCGCAATGTAAATGTCCATGGCAGGGAAATTTCCTTTCCTCGACGCCATCGGAGTCCCCGTGACGCGATCACGGGAATCCGATGGTTGCCATGGTAGCACAGGGTTATGTCATGACTCATGTCGCTATCATGACTCACATCCTGTTACAGCCGGCTGCTTGTAACAGGACAGCAGCATTTCAGCTGATCAGCAGAAATGAACAAGCGATCAGACAACTAATCCTTACCCCTAGGGGGACTATTAAAATAAAAAAAAATTAAAAAAAAGTTTTAAAGAATTAAAAAAACCCACTAAAAATTTAAATCACTCCCCATTCGCCCCACTAAAAATCAAAGGGTTAAAAAAATAATAAATATACACTCATTTGGTATCACAGAGTTAAAAAATGCCCAGTCTATCAAAATCTAAAATGAATTAATATGATCGGTAGACGGCGTAGCCGTAAAAAAAAATTCCAACCGGCAAAGTTAAGTTTTTTGGTCTTCGCAAATTTTGAGCAAAATGCAATACCAGGGAGTCAAAACGTAGCATCTGCGCAAAAATGGTTCAGCTAAAAATGCAAACAAATAAGCCATCAGTGAGCCCCATATCCCGAAAAATGAGAACACTACAAGTTGCAGAAAATGGCGCTGAAAGTGCTCCAATTTTTTGGACAAACCTTTTTTTAACCCCTTAGATAAAAGTAAACCTAAACATGTTTAGTATCAACGAACTCATACCAACCTGAAGTATCACACCCACCCATCAGTTTTACCATACAGTGAACACGGTGAATAAAGTACCCCATAAACCATTGTCCAATCACACTTTTTTGTAATTTTTCCGCACGTGGAAATTTTTTGCTGTTTTCCAGTACCATATATGTTAAAACTCATGGTTTCACTTAAAAGACCAATACGTCCCGCAAAAACAAGACCTCTTATGGCAAGATTGACGGGAAAAATAAAAAAGTTACGACTCTCGGAAAAAGGGGAGCAAAAAACAAAAACGGAAAAATCGTCCACGGGTTAAAGGGTTAAAGGTGTGAGTCCGTGAGCACATCAGGGACATTGAGAAAACAAAGACTCTACATGAGATGGAACACCTAAAAACCCTACCAAAACATTTCCAATTGTACCATAAATCTGACTCAAGCAAATTAATTATAAAGGCCATAGATCAGAGGTTAGAGGTGGTAACCTATTTAAGGCCCTTGCGCAACTTGAGTCACTTTATTTATAGATTGGACACAAGGACTCCTATTGGGCTCAATGAGAGCTTTGGCTGCTTTCTTTAATTGGGTATTTTTATGTGGTGTGAGAATGGGACTGTTTGTGTTAAAATTATTTTTAATAGTTTTTTTATCCATAATTTAGAGGTCTGTATATGCTAAAACCATACCTGTGGTGGTCTGCAAATTTTGAGGTACTTCACTCGACCCGCTCAGTGACTTAGATGTTGACTTTGATTGGGTCTTTTCCCTGAATGAAGTGCCTATGAGAAAATAAGAAAAAAGATTATTATCTAAGAAAAGTGGAGAACAACATTGTACAACAATTTAATTATAGTTTGGATACAACTAATATTTAATACATTTACTCAATAATTTAGTTTTTTGCATTTCTTGATTTTGCTTGCCTTATGGCATGTCATTTTTAATTTTGAATATCATATTTCTGTTTACACAACTACATAAACACCATGCACTTTTTTATTTGTCTATTGATTAGTGACGGACAGACCCGGACAGTAAAATTTAAGCTGGTGTCACACTAAACGACAGCGACAACGACGTCGCTGTTACGTCACCATTTTCGGTGACGTAACAGCGACCTTGTAAGTCGCTGTTATGATCGCTGCTTAGCTGTCAAACACAGCAGAAGCAGCGATCATAACGTCGCTGTGCTACATGTTCAGAGAGCAGGGAGCCGCGCTTAGCGCTGGCTCCTTGCTCTCCTGCACCACACATCGGGTTAATTAACCCGATGTGTGCTGCAGCTACATGTCACAGTTCAGAGAGCAGGGAGCCGCGCTTAGCGCTGGCTCCTTGCTCTCCTGCAGCACACATCGGGTTAATTAACCCGATGTGTGCTGCAGCTACATGTCACAGTGCAGAGAGCAGGGAGCCGCGTGCACTGCTTAGCGCTGGCTCCTTGCTACAGTATACATCGGGTTAATTACCCGATGCATACTGCAGCCACATGTCACAGTGCAGGAGCCGGCGCTGGCAGCAAGAGCGGAGGCTGGTAACCAGCGTAAACATCGGGTAACCAGGGAAAGGTCTTCCCTTGGTTACCCGATGTTTACGCTGGTTACAGCTTACCGCAGCTGCCAGTGCCGGCTCCTGATCGCTTCATTTCGTCGCTCTCTCGCTGTCACACACAGCGATGTGTGTGTCACAGCGGGAGAGTGACGACCAAAAAATGAAGCTGGACATTCAGCAACGACCGGCGACCTCACAGCAGGGGCCAGGTCGTTGCTGGATGTCACACACAGCGACAGCGACGGGACGTCGCTGCAACGTCACAGAAAATGGTGACGTAGCAGCGACGTCGTTGTCGTCGTCGTTATGTGTGACACCAGCTTTAGGATCCGAGCGATTTTAAAAATACCCGAGTACCGGACCCGGGCCTGGAGTTCTCAGGGAACTCCGGATAATGATCCGGAACCTTTGGAAATAAAAAATAAATAAAGGAAAATTAAATAAAATAAGATTAAAGCAGGCGCGTTATAACAATAGCAGCCCACAGCAACCCAGGATTGTCACATCCATTATATGTGACAATCCTGGCACTTTACCCGGCTCTTCCCGATTGCACTGGTGCAGTAGCAATCAGGCTAATAAGGGGTTAATAACAGCTCACAGCTGCCACTAAGCTCTAGATTAGTAATGGCAGGGTCTATGAAAACCCTACCCCCATTACTAATCTGGAAGTGAAAAGAAATAAACACAAACACAAAATAAGATAAAAACAATACCCTATTTCACTCCTTTATTAACCCCAAAAACACGCAGGTCTGTGGTAATCCACACGAGGGCCAATGACTATTCCAATTACCTTTCTACACCGCCATCGGAGGCCCCGTAACGCGATCATGGGAAGCCGATGGTTGCCATGGTAGCACAGGGTTATGTGATGACTCCTGTCGCTATCATGACTCACATCCTGCTACAGCCGGCTGGCTTTAACAGGACAGCAGCATTTCAGCTGATCAGAGCTCTGCCGCTCTGATCAGCAGAAATGAACAAGCGATCAGACGGCTAATCCTTACCCCTAGAGAGACTATTAAAATAAAAAAATAGTAAAAAAAAAGGTTTATAGAATTAAAAAAACAACTAAAAGTTTAAATCATTCTCCATTCGCCCCACTAAAAATCAAAGGGTTAAAAAAATAATAAATATACACTCATTTGGTATCGCAGAGTTCAGAAATGCCCAGTCTATCAAAATCTAAAATGAATCAATTAGATCGGTAGATGGCGTAGCCGTAAAAAAAAATCCAACTGGCAAAGTTACGTTTTTTGGTCTTCGCAAATTTTCAGCAAAATGCAATACCAGGGAGTCAAAACGTAGCATCTGCGCAAAAATGGTACAGCTAAAAATGCAAACAAATAAGCCATCAGTGAGCCCCATATCCCGAAAAATGAGAACACTACAAGTTGCAGAAAATGCCGCAGAAAGTGCTCCAATTTTTTGGACAAACCTTTTTTTAACCCCTTATATAAAAGTAAACCTAAACATGTTTGGTATCAACGAACTCATACCAACCTGAAGTATCACACCCACCCATCAGTTTTACCATACAGTGAACACGGTGAATAAAGTACCCCATAAACCATTGTCCAATCACACTTTTTTGTAATTTTTCCGCACATGGAAATTTTGTGCTGTTTTCCAGTACCATATATGGTAAAACTCATGGTTTCACTTAAAAGACCAATACGTCCCGCAAAAAACAAGCCCTCTTATGGCAAGATTGACGGGAAAAATAAAAAACTTACGACTCTCGGAAAAAGGGGAGCAAAAAACAAAAACGGAAAAATCGTCCAGTGGTTAGGGGGTTAAAGGTGGGATTCCGTGAGCCCATCAGGGACATTGAGAAAACAAAGACTCTGCATGAGACGGAACACCTAAAAACCCTACCAAAACATTTTCAATTGTACCATAAATCTGACTCAAGCAAATTAAAGGAGTTGTCCGACATGACGTTGGCATAGTGGAGTCCTGGTGACCCCTTAACTGCTACCATACCCCCTAATACTTAACCCCTTATTGAAATGACCACAGACACATAGTTGGATAAAATGGCCACAGCAGCCTTTTATTTAACATAACTTATAAAAAACATTTATAAAACAGGGGGTTGTGGTCCTCGAAGCTCAAACAATCTGGTGATCACCCAATACTCCAATCCTACCTTCCCCCTCAAACCCCATTACTCCCAGCCGCAACCACAAACTCGGGAGCACCAAACAAATATGAGGGGAAAGGGTTAAACCACCAAACCGGGAACCGACCCCACCAAGCCGATGTTCCCCCCATGATCACCAGACCACTCCCCAAACCAGTAATTAACGGGGGGGATTCCACCTCCATTGGGACCCCCCAATCCAATTTTCACCAACTTCGAGGACCCCACCCCCACCACCCCTGCCACTATGACCCAGACAAACAAAACAAAATAAAACAAAACAAAACAAAAGGGGAGGGTGGGCGGGACAACTACTTCAGCTGCAGCCGCAGCAATGCCTGGCTTTTCCCCGCTCCCAACCTAACGGTCCCTAAACCCCCACCCCTTTTCCCTCTTCACCCTATCCCCCCTAGCCACGTCATGCCGGCCTCCACCTACCCCCTGGGGAGGGGGTGGAGGTTCCAGCCGGGCACTTGACGTTGGCATAGTGGAGTCCTGGTGACCCCTTAACTGCTACCATACCCCCTAATACTTAACCCCTTATTGAAATGACCACAGACACATAGTTGGATAAAATGGCCACAGCAGCCTTTTATTTAACATAACTTATAAAAAACATTTATAAAACAGGGGGTTGTGGTCCTCGAAGCTCAAACAATCTGGTGATCACCCAATACTCCAATCCTACCTTCCCCCTCAAACCCCATTACTCCCAGCCGCAACCACAAACTCGGGAGCACCAAACAAATATGAGGGGAAAGGGTTAAACCACCAAACCGGGAACCGACCCCACCAAGCCGATGTTCCCCCCATGATCACCAGACCACTCCCCAAACCAGTAATTAACGGGGGGGATTCCACCTCCATTGGGACCCCCCAATCCAATTTTCACCAACTTCGAGGACCCCACCCCCACCACCACAACGAGAGCGTTTTAACCCCCTCAAACGCTCGAGACCCCCCCTCTACCGGGCAATGCCATGGCCCGCTCAATACCCTCCTGAATTCCCAAAGACCACAAATCTGTCCCCACTGCATTCAGGTGAACCCCATCTGCCAACCAGTAATCCTGATCCACCGCCTCCAACTCAAAATGACGGACCGCCACCCCCCCATTCCTCACTACAAAACCCGAAATGGCCCGATTGATTTTTATACGGGTCTTATTCAGCCTTTCAACTGACCGAGCCCTACGCCATGTCCGCCTCGGGACAATCTCTGACCAGACCGTCCGAAGTCCTGGTACAGCCACCCACAGCCGAAGCAAATCATGTTTTATATCCCTAATCAACTCCCGGCCCGCCACCATTCCCACATCATTCCCCCCAACGTGCAGGACCAGAATATCCGGCGCCCGGTCCAATCGCATTGCCCTGTGCACCTCGGGCAACACCCGCATCCACCGCATGCCCCGGATACCCAACCACCGGAGTACCGCCACATTTCGTGCAAAGCCCAGCTGACGACCCTCCGATCGGATGTCTGCCCGGATCGCTGCCCAGTGCACAAAGGAGTGGCCCAATATCCAGACCAAAAGGGAAAAGTCCCCTGCAAAGGAAGACAACAAAAACATTACAGTACCATACCATAACACAACAAATCCAAAACTCCCCACCTCATAAGCCATGCTAAGGGCGCACATAACTCAAATATCTCCTGGATTCCCACCGACCTATCCTCCGTACTATCTCCGGACTCAACCCGCACACAGCCGCCTCAGTTGCCGCTCCAATCCTAAAAGAATGAGGCGCATAACAACCGGGATCCAAGCCAAGACCTTCCACACACCTCCGGAAAACTGCCCGAAACTGATAATTCGACAAGAAAGAACCATCCTCATGACAAAGCAACGGCCCATCTTCCCGCGGTCGCAACCCCCGAAACTCCCGCAAACACCGCACCGGACACATTGCCGATTCCGCCACCATCCCCAGTAACACCCGCCGTCCTCTGCCGGATTGATCCGTCTTGGACCTCCGGAGCCAAAATTCCACGCTGGTGTCAAATAAAAGAACATCTCGCGCCTGAATCCCCCCGGAACCTTGCCGACTAACCGCCACCAATTCCCCAATCCGGAGCGCCCCGAAAAACGCAAACGAAAACGCCAGCCGAAACAAAATAACCTCAAAAACAGACGAACACACCGCACTCAGGTGGGCCCCCAATCGCTCCAAGAGAGCAAAAGACACTGGCCTCCTTCTATCCCCACAACTCTGCCCCCGGCGAAACCCCCTCAACGCCTGCCGCACCAAAAAGTTTTTTGTCAAATCCGGCCTATTCCGCAACTTAAACCCAAAGGCCAGGCCCGCCACCACCCGACCCACCTTCGCCTGGGACCAACCCCATGCCGACCACCGCCCAATCCACAAGAGTAACACGCCTACCTGATCCTCCACCGACCGAATCAAACCAAAAGACTGCACCCAAAACTCCCATTGCTGCCACGCCTGCTGATAAGCCGTCCAGGTCGCCTCAGCCAACGATCCTCTGATCAAATGTCCAACTGCCCTCATACCACACTCCAAAGTTCGGGAGGGCACTGCAATCCCACGGCCATCGCCCCCGGCGCCAATTCCCTGAAGCGATCCCACTGGAAACGAGAGAGAGCATCAGCAATAGAGTTCAACACCCCCGGCACATGCGACGCAGACACACAAGCATTGATAGACAAACAGGCCAGCACTAATCTCCGCAAAACTTTAATCACCGGAGGGGAATTGGCCGAGATATTGTTAATTGCTAACACGACCCCCATGTTATCACAGTAAAACCGCACCCGCCTGTTCCGAAAATGCTCCTGCCACAGAGTCACTGCCACCAAAATAGGAAAGATTTCCAACAGCACCAAATTCTTCACCAGCCCTGCCGACCGCCAAACCTCCGGCCATCCCTCTGCACACCACTCTCCTCCAAAATAAGCCCCAAAACCCTGACCCCCAGATGCATCAGTAAACAAGTCCAACTCCGAATTACCCACTAGAGGCTCCATGAAGAGGGACCGCCCGTTATAGTCCGCCAAAAAACGCCCCCACACCTCTAAATCCGCCTTGACGTCGGCCGACAGACGCACAAAATGATGAGGCACTAGCACCCCCGCAGTGGCCATCGCAAGCCGCCGTGAAAAAATCCGCCCCATCGGCATCACCCGACACGCAAAATTGAGTCTGCCCAGCAACGATTGCACCTCCCTCAGGGAAAGCTTTTTGACCCTCAGTGCCCTCGCTACCTGCTCCCTGAGAGCGACCACCTTATCCGCCGGTAACCGAAACTCCCACTTGTCCGAATCAATAACAATGCCAAGAAAAGAAATACATGTCCCCGGACCCTCTGTCTTCCCCGGCGCCAACGGGACTCCAAAACGCTGAGCTACCCACTCGATCGTTGCAAGCAAACTCTGGCAAACCCCCGCATCCCCTGGACCAACACAGAAAAAAATCGTCTAAATAGTGAATAACAGACTGCAAACCCGAAACATCCCTAACCACCCACTCCAAAAAGGAACTAAATGCCTCAAACAATGAACAGGACAACGAGCATCCCATGGGCAGGCATCTGTCAACAAAATAATTCCCTTCCCAAAAACAGCCGAGCAAGCGGACACTGTCCGGATGAACCGGCAACAACCGAAATGCGGATTCAATGTCCGTCTTAGCCATCAGAGCCCCCCGTCCACACCGCCGCACCCAGGCCGCCGCTTCATCAAACGACGTATACACCACCGAGCATAGCTCAGGATCTATACCATCATTCACCGATCCCCCCCCCCCCCCCGCGGGTAAGATAAGTGGTGAATCAGCCGAAACTTATTCGCCTCCTTCTTCGGCACCACCCCCAACGGTGAAACCACCAGATCCGGAAAAGGCGGGGACCGAAACGGCCCCGCCATACGCCCCAAAGACACCTCTTTTTCCAACTTCTCCCGTACCACCTCCGGATGCTGGCTTGCCGACTGTAAATTCTTAAAACACCCCTGCCCCGGACCTGCTCCCGAAGGAATGCGAAAACCGAATTGAAAACCCTTCGCTAGCAACTCTGCCTCCTCCCTCCTAGGAAACCTATTTAGGTAAGGGAGCATCTCTCGAAGCTTCACTGGAGTCTCCCCCTTTTGAATTACCAGGCCCCCCCTTGACCCTGCTACGTCGGAAACACTTTGACGCCCCGTGATTGGTGCCGCTACAGTGTGAGCAGTGGTGTTTAAACTTACACTGCTCCCCAAACTTGCACTGGCCCTCATTGAAGAGCCAGCAAAGTCCTGATTTCTGCGATCCCTGTTGACCTCCGGCTCCCCCGCCGGCCTGCTGGCCGTACCGCCCCCCAGCCTGGCCGGAAGCCCCGGCCGCCCCTGGAAAGGATTGCCCATACCGAGTCGGTGCCATGACCCGCAACCAGAGCCCAATATCCTTCTGGTCCCATCTTATGGATGGCCGAATGGCTTTCCGCTGACGAAACTGTTCGTCGTACCGCAACCAGGCCTGCCCCCCATACACCCTATAAGCTTCCCCTATAGAATCCAAATAGCAGAAAAGGTGCGAACAGTTGTCCGGCGCCTTTTCCCCTATTACACTGGCTAAAATTGCAAACGCTTGCAGCCAGTTTGTGAACGTCTGAGGGATCAACCGCCACCGCCGCTTCTCCTCATCCTCTTTTTTGTTGTCGTCTTTCTTGGGCTTGTCCAAATTAAATTTCTCTAACGGCAACAAAGAGAAGATTTCCACATAATCATCCCTCCAAATTTTTTCCCTAACTTCCTTCTTTAAATGCGAGCCCAGCGGCCCCTCAAAACACACATAAACCTCCCCCCTTGCCTTATCATCCAAATGAATCCGATCCTTGTCTTTTTCCGTCTGCACAGAAACCGACACTGGATCGGACCCCCGCCGTACCTCCGCCGCACTCGCCGCCGCCACCCCCACACCCGGGACCCCGGATCCCACCCACGCCGACGCACAACTTCCGACACTCCCGCTCCCCTCCAGCCGCGCCAACAACTGCCTTACTTCCGACAAAACCTCCACAACCCCTAGTGACCCCGGCGGCGCCGCCTGCCCCTGAGCCGTCCCAGCCCCAGCCGGACCCACTGCACTACCTAACACATCATTAGTCAAAGAAGACAAACAAGACACAGAGCTGTACTCACCAAGCTGCGCAGGAGCTGTGATCCCGCCAGCCGTCACTCCAGAATCCTGCCGTCCAGCCGTCACTGGCCCCGTGTCCCTCTCCTGTCTGACGTCCTCCACTGGTCCGATCGGCGAAGGGAACCTCGGATCGGTCGGTCCCGAGCCCAATCCAGGTGGTCCACGCACCGCCGCTCCTGGATCCCGACCACCAGGCTGCTGTTGAGACCCAGAGCAGTCCTGCCCTGGCCCGCCGACCTCCTGCCAGGGATCCCGCCGTCCGTCCTGCGTGTCCCGTGCCGACCAGCCAGGCCGCCCGACCGGAACATCGCCAGTGCGGCCCGCCGCAGCCTCCAGGTCCTCCTGACGCCAGGTAGCAGCAGGCCCCTCCCCCCTATCGGGCCGAGGCCTGCTAACCACCGCCGACCTCAGCCGCGGACGTGAATTCCTCCCGGCCCGGAGGGGGCTCCCAAGGCTGGACACCCCCCCCACCGCCGGAGGGTCCCTAATGGGGCTTCTCCGCTGCCGCTGAGGCCCCGCAGGCACTGCACTGGGCAGCCCCGACTCTAACCGCGGCCTGCGAGCAGGCCGCGCCTGCCCTGTGGCCCGCCCGGAACCGCCGGGAGAGAGACGCTCCGGAGGCCTGGACCGACGGCATGGCCGCTCCCTGATAGCCGGAGAGACCTCCGCGGCCGGCCCCGGAGCCCCCCCCGACCGCCGACCGCAACGAGCGGGCCGCGCCTGCGGCCTGGCCGGGGGAGCCGCACCCGACACCACGCCACCAGCCAGCACTGACCGCAGCTGCTCCTCCAGCCAGCCGGATGGATGGCGCCGGGCCGCCCCCCGCAGCTCCTCCAACAGACCGTCCATGGTAGGTGAAACGGTCACTTTTTTTTTTTTTTTTTTCTTTTGACAGCAGTGTCTGTGACGCCAGACAACTACTTCAGCTGCAGCCGCAGCAATGCCTGGCTTTTCCCCGCTCCCAACCTAACGGTCCCTAAACCCCCACCCCTTTTCCCTCTTCACCCTATCCCCCCTAGCCACGTCATGCCGGCCTCCACCTACCCCCTGGGGAGGGGGTGGAGGTTCCAGCCGGGCACTTTAGCTTACCAAAAAATGTTGAGTTTATCTGTGCTGTATTGTCATGTAAAACACCCCTACATTGTTATTTTTTGTTTTCTAACTTTTGTTCCTATTGAATCATCCCTTTATTCTCTGCAGTTCTTTGTTTACATTTTGCTCCAGCAAACTGACCACTTCCTGTGCAAAACCTCAGTCAGAGCTGGCACTGCCCGGCCTCAGTGTCCAGCCCTGTCCCCTGCCCGCCCCCTGCACACACATTCCCTGTCAGTATTCTACCCCAGCACCTGATCTGTTATCACTCTAGCAATGAAAATAACAGCCCCACATCGGGCTCTGCGCCACACACACACACACACACACACACACACACACACACACACACACAACGCATGCACGCACACATCGGGCTCTGCGCCACACACACACACATCGGGCTCTGCGCCACACACATACACACACACACAAACACACACACATCGGGCTCTGCGCCACACACATCAGGCTCTGCAACCCTCCCCCACACACACACACACACACACACAAACACACACGGCGCTCTGTAGCGACCTCCCCCTCACCATCGTTCTGTACCGACCCCTACCCCCATAGGGAACACATGTAGGCTACATTCACATGACCGTTCCATTTTTGCGGTCCGCAAAAAATGGCCAATTTTTTCACGGATACATCCGTGTCCTCCTTCTTTTTGCGGACCGCAAAAAACGGAAGCAGCAAGAAAGATAAATAGATGAGTAGATATAGAGATGAATAGATAGATATAGAGACAGAGAGATAGAGGGATGAATGAATGAACAGAGGGTTAGACAGATAGATAGACAGATAGATAGATAAATAGATAGATAGATAGATACATAGATAGATAGATGAGAAAGACATATAATGTCCTACCCCCCTGCATATTCTAAGCTGGCACCCTTTAGTGACTTTCATGTGGCACTAAAGTGTGCTTAGCCTTGCATTTATCCAAAAAATAAATAAAAAATAATTTAAAAAAAACATACTTTTGTAGCCAGCTAGGGTAAAGCAGATGGTTGCAGCCTGCAAACCACAGCTGGCAGCTTCACCTTGGCTGGTAATCCAAAACAGAGGGCACCCCACGCTGTTATTTTAAATTAAATAAATAGTTTAAAATAAAAAACATGGGGTCCCCCCCAAATTGGATCACCAGCCAAGTTAAAGCAGACAGCTGTGGTCTGGTATTCTCAGACTAGGGAGGCCCACTGTTATTGGACACTCCCCAGCCTAAAAATAGCAGGCCACAGCCGCCCCAGAAGTGGCACATCCATTAGATGTGCCAATCCTGGTGCTTCGCCCCAACTCACCAACTCATCCCGTGCCCTGGTGCGGTGGCAAACGGGGTAATATATGGGGTTGATGACAAATGTGTAATGTCACCTGGCATCAAGCCCTGGGGTTAGTGATGTCACGCGTCTATCAGATATCCGACATCACAAACCCAGTCAGTAATAAAAAAAAAAAAATAGTTTTATTTGAAAAGAAGGGAATTTTGTTACTTACCGTAAATTCCTTTTCTTCTAGCTCCTATTGGGAGACCCAGACGATTGGGTGTATAGCTACTGCCTCCGGAGGCCACACAAAGCATTACACTAAAAAGTGTAAGGCCCCTCCCCTTCTGGCTATACACCCCCCGTGGGATCACGGGATGCTCAGTTTTAGTGCTAAAGCAAGAAGGAGGAAAGCCAATAACTGGTTTAAACAAATTCACTCCGAAGTAACATCGGAGAACTGAAAACCGTTCAACATGAACAACATGTGTATCCAAAAAAACACAAAAATCCCGAAGGACAACAGGGCGGGTGCTGGGTCTCCCAATAGGAGCTAGAAGAAAAGGAATTTACGGTAAGTAACAAAATTCCCTTCTTCTTCGGCGCTCCATTGGGAGACCCAGACGATTGGGACGTCCAAAAGCAGTCCCTGGGTGGGTAAAGAAATACCTCACGTTAGAGCTGCAAGACAGCCCTCCCCTATGGGGAGGCAACTGCCGCCTGCAGGACTCTTCTACCTAGGCTGGCGTCCGCCGAAGCATAGGTATGCACCTGATAATGTTTGGTGAAAGTGTGCAGACTCGACCAGGTAGCTGCCTGGCACACCTGTTGAGCCGTAGCCTGGTGTCGTAATGCCCAGGACGCACCCACGGCTCTGGTTGAGTGGGCCTTTAGCCCTGAAGGAACCGGAAGCCCAGCAGAACGGTAGGCTTCAAGAATTGGTTCTTTGATCCATCGAGCCAGGGTGGCTTTGGAAGCCTGCGACCCTTTGCGCTTACCAGCGACAAGGACAAAGAGTGCATCCGAGCGGCGCAGGGGCGCCGTGCGGGAAGTGTAGATTCTGAGTGCTCTCACCAGATCTAACAAATGTAAATCCTTCTCATACCGATGAACTGCATGAAGACAAAAGGAAGGCAAGGAGATATCCTGATTTAGATGAAAAGAGGATACCACCTTAGGGAGAAACTCCTGAATGGGGCGCAGCACTACCTTGTCCTGGTGGAAGACCAGGAAAGGAGCCTTGGATGACAGCGCTGCTAGCTCAGACACTCTCCGAAGAGATGTGATCGCTACCAGAAAAGCCACTTTCTGCGATAGTCGAGAAAGTGAAACATCCCTCAGAGGCTCGAAGGGCGGCTTCTGGAGGGCAACTAGTACCCTGTTCAGATCCCATGGATCTAACGGCCGCTTGTACGGGGGTACGATATGACAAACCCCCTGCAGGAACGTGCGCACCTTAGAAAGTCGTGCTAGACGCTTCTGAAAAAAGACGGATAGCGCCGAGACTTGCCCTTTAAGGGAGCCGAGCGACAAACCTTTTTCTAACCCAGATTGCAGGAAAGAAAGAAAAGTAGGCAATGCAAATGGTCAGGGAGACACTCCCTGAGCAGAGCACCAGGATAAGAATATCTTCCACGTTCTGTGGTAGATCTTAGCAGACGTGGGCTTCCTAGCCTGTCTCATGGTGGCAACGACCCCTTGGGATAATCCTGAAGACGCTAGGATCCAGGACTCAATGGCCACACAGTCAGGTTCAGGGCCGCAGAATTCCGATGGAAAAACGGCCCTTGGGACAGTAAGTCTGGTCGGTCTGGTAGTGCCCACGGTTGGCCGACCGTGAGATGCCACAGATCCGGGTACCACGACCTCCTCGGCCAGTCTGGAGCGACGAGTATGACGCGGCTGCAATCGGATCTGATCTTGCGTAGCACTCTGGGCAAGAGTGCCAGAGGTGGAAACACATAAGGGAGCCGGAACTGCGACCAATCTTGCACCAAGGCGTCTACCGCCAGAGCCCTTTGATCGCGAGACCGCGCCATGAAGGTCGGGACCTTGTTGTTGTGCCGAGACGCCATTAAGTCGACGTCCGGCACCCCCCAGTGGCAACAGATTTCCTGAAACACGTCCGGGTGAAGGGACCACTCCCCTGCGTCCATACCCTGGCGACTGAGGAAGTCTGCTTCCCAGTTTTCCACGCCCGGGATGTGAACCGCGGATATGGTGGATGCTCTGTCCTCCACCCACATCAGAATCCGCCGGACTTCCTGGAAGGCTTGCCGACTGCGTGTCCCTCCTTGGTGGTTGATGTATGCCACCGCTGTGGAGTTGTCCGACTGAATTCGGATCTGCTTTCCTTCCAGCCACTGTTGGAAGGCTAGTAAGGCCAGATACACTGCCCTGATTTCCAGAACATTGATCTGAAGGGTGGACTCCTGCTGAGTCCACGTACCCTGAGCCCTGTTGTGGAGAAAAACTGCTCCCCACCCTGACAGACTCGCGTCTGTCGTGACTACTGCCCAGGATGGGGGTAGGAAGGATCTTCCCTGTGATAATGAGGTGGGAAGAAGCCACCATTGCAGAGAGTCCTTGGCCGTCTGGGAAAGGGAGACTTCCCTGTCCAGGGATGTTGACTTTCCGTCCCATTGGCGGAGAATGTCCCACTGAAGTGGGCGCAGATGAAACTGCGCAAACGGGACTGCCTCCATTGCTGCCACCATCTTCCCTAGGAAGTGCATGAGGCGCCTTAAGGGGTGCGACTGACCTTGAAGGAGAGACTGCACCCCTGTCTGTAGTGACCGCTGCTTGTCCAGCGGAAGCTTCACTATCGCTGAGAGAGTATGAAACTCCATGCCAAGATATGTTAGCGATTGGGTCGGGGTCAGATTTGACTTTGAAAAGTTGATGATCCACCCGAAACTTTGGAGAGTCTCCAGCGCAACGGTCAGGCTGTGTTGGCATGCCTCTTGAGAGGGTGCCTTGACAAGTAGATCGTCCAAGTAAGGGATCACAGAGTGACCCTGAGAGTGCAGGACTGCTACTACTGCTGCCATGACCTTGGTGAAGACCCGTGGGGCTGTCGCCAGCCCGAAAGGCAGAGCTACGAACTGAAGGTGTTCGTCTCCTATAACGAAACGTAGAAAGCGTTGGTGCTCTGTAGCAATCGGCACGTGGAGATAAGCATCTTTGATGTCTATCGATACAAGGAAATCTCCTTGAGACATTGAGGCAATGACAGAGCGGAGGGATTCCATCCGGAACCGCCTGGCGTTCACATGCTTGTTGAGCAGTTTTAGGTCCAGAACAGGACGGAATGAGCCGTCCTTTTTTGGCACCACAAAGAGATTGGAGTAAAAACCTTGCCCTTGTTCGGGATGTGGGGAAGTTCTGAAGAACCGAGACGGAGGACGAGAACTGAATTCTATCCTGTACCCGTGAGACAAAATGTCTGTTACCCACCGGTCCTTGACCTGTGGCAGCCAAATGTCGCAAAAGCGGGAGAGCCTGCCACCGACCGAGGATGCGGAGAGAGGAGGCCGAAAGTCATGAGGCAGCCGGCTTGGAAGCGGTTCCTCCGGTTGCTTTCTTGGGGCGTGAGTGAGCCCGCCAGGCATCTGAGCTCCTTTGCTCCTTCTGAGTCCCTTTGTACGAGGAGAATTGGGGCTTGCCCGAGCCTCGAAAGGACCGAAACCTCGACTGCCACTTCCTCTGTTGAGGTTTGCTTGATCTGGGCTGGGGTAAGGAGGAGTCCTTACCCTTGGACTGTTTAATGATTTCAGCCAATTGCTCACCAAACAGTCTGTCTCCAGATAGTGGCAAGCTGGTTAAACATTTCTTGGAAGCAGAATCTGCTTTCCATTCCTTTAACCACAAGGCTCTGCGCAAAACCACAGAGTTGGCGGACGCCATTGAGGTACGGCTCGTAGAGTCCAGTACCGCATTGATAGCGTAGGTCGCAAACGCAGACATTTGCGTAGTTAAGGACGCCACTCGCGGCACTGCTGGACGTATGATAGAGTCCACCTGTGCCAGACCAGCGGAAATAGCTTGGAGTGCCCACACGGCCGCGAATGCTGGAGCAAACGACGCGCCGATAGCTTCATAGACAGATTTCAACCAAAGGTCCATCTGTCTGTCATTGGCATCTTTAAGTGAAGCCCCATCCTCCACTGCAACTATGGATCTAGCCGCAAGCCTGGATATTGGGGGATCCACCTTTGGACACTGGGTCCAGCGTTTGACCACGTCAGGGGGAAAGGGATAACGTGTATCCTTAAGACGTTTGGAGAAACGCTTGTCTGGATAAGCATGATGTTTCTGGACTGATTCTCTGAAGTCAGAGTGGTCCAGAAAAGTACTCAATTTACGCTTGGGATACCGGAAATGGAACTTCTCCTGCTGTGCAGCTGCCTCCTCTGCTGAAGGGGCTGGGGGAGAAATATCCAACAGTCTATTGATGGCCGCTATAAGGTCATTTACCATAGCGTCACCATCAGGGGTATCTAGATTGAGAGCGGTGTCAGGATTAGATTCCTGATCACCCACCTCTGCCTCCTCATACAGAGACTCTTCTCGCTGAGACCCTGACCAGTGTGATGACGTCGAGGGTCTTTCCCAGCGAGCCCGCTTAGGCTGCCTGGGACTCTCATCCGAGTCAGAGTCTTCAGCCTGTGATGCCTGGGACCCCCTTGAAGTACGGATTAGTTCCAACTGAGGGGGACCGGGGAGCATAGACACAGCCGTGTCCATGGTCTGAGTAACTGGCCTGGACTGCAAGGTCTCCAGGATTTTTGTCATAGTCACAGACATCTTATCAGCAAAAATTGCAAATTCTGTCCCCGTCACCGGGGCAGGGTTCACAGGCGTCTCTGCCTGGGCCACTACTACCATAGACTCTGGCTGCCGAAGTGGCACAGGGATTGAACATTGCACACAATGGGGGTCATTGGAACCTGCCGGTAGATTAGCCCCACATGCGGCACAAGCAGTGCATACCGCCTGTGCCTTGGCACCCTTGCGTTTTGCGGATGACATGTTGTTGTCTCCTCAGAGCAATATAGGGTATAAGCCAAGAAGCGACTGTACAGTGCAATATAAATATATATGGTACAGGGAAAAAGTGCACCAAATAACACTGTGGCACTAGTGGGGCCAGCACTTATGTGCAGCTTACCGCCCGCATAAACGCGGGTGTGTGGTCGCCAGAGCCCCTTGTCTGAGTCCCCCAGAGCCTGTGTCCGTTCTCCAGCCAGACTGCATGCAGGAATGGCTGCCGGCGTCCTGTGGAGAGGGGCGGGCCCTGGGCGTGTTGAGACCAAGATTGGGAAACTTGCGTCCCCACTGTGCCCAGTGAGAGGGCTGGAGTATGTAAATAAGACTCCAGCCCTCGGCGCTGACTATAGACCAGCGTCTCTCCCTTTCCCTGATTGACAGGGTGGGGGCGGGAACGAAGCAGAGCTAGGCCGCAAAAGCCGGGGACTAGATTTATGAGCGCTGCCGCCGTAAAAGCGCGGTCAGCGCGAGTCCCCGGCGCACTACAAGTCCCAGCCGCGCCGCCGCTCCCGGAGCGGCCGGCGCGGTAGTTCCCCAACACATAAAATCACTCAGCTAAGCTGCAGTGACTCTAACCCGAGCGCGCAGCGCTACTGCCCCCGGCGCACTAGCACACCCAGCAAGTCTGGAGTGTGCGTGGCCTGTCTGTGCGGGGACACAGAGTACCTGAATGTTGCAGGGCCTTGTCCCTGACGGTACTCAGCTCCTCCAGCAGGGTCTCTGGGTCTGTGGATGGAGCCCGGCCTCAGAGTTTGGGGGCCGGTAAGATCCCACTTCCACAGAGCCCCTCAGGGGGATGGGGAAGGAAAGCAGCATGTGGGCTCCAGCCTCCGTACCCGCAATGGGTACCTCAACCTTAACAAACCGCAAGTGGGGTGAGAAGGGAGCATGCTGGGGACCCTATATAGGCCCTCTTTTCTTCCATCCGATATAGTCAGCAGCTACTGCTGACTAAACAGTGGAGCTATGCGTGGATGTCTGACCTCCTTCGCACAAAGCTTGAAAACTGAGCATCCCGTGATCCCACGGGGGGTGTATAGCCAGAAGGGGAGGGGCCTTACACTTTTTAGTGTAATGCTTTGTGTGGCCTCCGGAGGCAGTAGCTATACACCCAATCGTCTGGGTCTCCCAATGGAGCGCCGAAGAAAACACTCCTCAAAACATTCCCTCATTCACCAATTTATTCAAAAGAAAAACAAATCCAGGTCCGGCATAATCCAATAAGGGGGTCCCATGACGATCCATACCATAGTCAATGTCCCAGTCAATGAAGAACAGAATGTTCCTCATTGGCTGGGAGAGTAATGCAGTGACCTGAGCTAACATCAATAGCCCAGGTCACTGCAGGGGATGCCGAGCGCTGCTATCAGGAGGTTAGATGAAATCATTACCTGCGGTGACGATCTTCGCTTCACTCCTGTCAGATCTGTCCCTGACTTCTATGCCCACCGCGTTCTCAGCAGTATCGCCTGAGACGTCACCGCTAGTGACGTGAGAACGCTGCGGCATAGAAGGCACTGACAGCGCTGACAGGAGTGAAGCCAAGATCGTCACAGCAGGCAATGATATCATCTAACATCCCTGCCTGCGCTGCAATGTGAGAGGCTGCTGAGCCTGCAATGAAGGCAGCCGCAGGGCTGGAGCGGGACACAGACTGCACGGGCACTCCTGCTATCCTGAGCAGGGGGCCTGGTGCTGGCGGTGACACCGTGGGCGGGGAGAGTACGGGGTGCGGAGGAATGTGTGGGAGGGTGCAGGGAAGAGGGGCGGGGACTCCACACACTGTACCCGCCCAGCAGGGCGGCAACATGCAGTTCCAAATTTGCATGTCAACATGGTCCTGCCCATGTTGACATGAAATGACCGAAGCAGCAAAATCGCGGCAGGAGCGATCACATGACCGCTCTGAGCCGGGGGAGAAAGGCTGACAGCAGGGCAGGTAAGTGGTCACTAGCTACTTACCTGCCCCAATAGGGTAATAATGAAGAAAAGTCAAAATAAGCCGGATAACCCCTTTAATTATAAAGGCCATATATCAGAGGTTAGAGGTGGTAACCTATTTAACCTCATAACGACGGCCGTACGACTTAAAGCGGCGGCAAAACAGGGTACTTATTCTGTTCCGCCGCTTTAAAGCGGCGGCCCGAAAAAACCCTGTAGCGCCCCCCAGCGACCGAAAATCTCGGGGGTTTCAGCTACCGGGGGTAGCTGAGACCCCCCAGATTATGAATCGGGGTGTTTTTTTTGGACCCCGATCATGTGATCGGCGGTATACACCGTATACCGACGAACACATGAAAAAAAAAGAAATGGCCGGTAAAACTGATTTCTTTTTCATCTGACATGATCAAACATGTCAGATGAGAAAGAAATCTAACCCCCTAGTGCCCCCAAAGCCCCCGGTACCGGAGAGTCCCCCCACCCCCACCCCTACCCCCACCGGACATCCAAAATGGCGCCGAAGCGCACAGAAAACTGCCGCCGGCGCCGGCTCTGCAGTCATTTCCCTCCGATCTGAAATGATCAAACATTTCAGATCGGAGGGAAATGTCCTCCCCCTGACCCCTCCTCCGGTCCACCGGAGCCCTCTGGTCACCGGAGCCCCCTCCGGTTCTCCAGAGCCACCACCCCCCTCCCCCCTCCGGAGCGTGGAAGATGGCGGCGCACAGCGCGCGGCCGCCTTCATTCTGCTCTTTCTGCCGCATGTGACACGTCACATGCGGCAGAAAGGTGTCCCCAGGTCCCACTAGGTCACCCCCCGTCACCCCCCGTCACCCCCCCCCCCCCAAGCCCCCGGTTATACGTTACCTGTCTGCCGCTCCGGGCCCGCGATCGCCGCCTCCTTCTTCAATGCTGGCGGCGCATGCGCAGACAGCGGCTGTCAGCTGGATCCCTGCAAGCAGGAATCCTGCTGACGTCGCTGATGCACAGGCTCCACTGTGGACCGGGGGAGGGTGAGTGCAGTGATCTGCAGCCACACTCCTCACATGGAGAGGCTGCTGTTCCAGAAAATGGGGGGTACGTTCTGTGAGCGTGCCCCTCATATTCTGGAATGAGGTTACTGCAGGTCACTCTGCCCTAGGTTGGACCGGAGCAGTGTGAGTGCAGTATTCTCAGATTACTGCACCCACACTGCTCATGGAGAGCTTGCTCTTCCAGAAAATGGGGGATACGTTCCCTGAACGTGCCCCCCATATTCTAGAAGATCCAGAGCCGGCGTGGGACCTCCAAAATGGATTACAGCGACCGGAATTTCTTTATTTTCAATAAATTGGTAAAAGAGGAATGTTTCGGGGAGTGTTTTTTCAAATAAATTTTTTTTTTGTCTTTTTTTTTTCTATTACTGACTGGGTTAGTGATGTCGGGTATCTGTTCAGATGCCGTGACATCACTAACCCCAGGGCTTGATGCCAGGTGACATTACAGCTGGTATCAACCCCATATATTACCCCGTCTGCCACCGCACCAGGGCGCGGGATGAGCTGGGGCGAAGCGCCAGGATTGGCGCATCTAATGGATGCGCCACTTCTGGGGCGGCTGCGACCTGCTATTTTTAGGCTGGGAAGAGTCCAATAACCATGGCTCTTCCCACCCTGAGAATACCAGACCCCAGCTGTCCGCTTCACCTTGGCTGGTGATCTAATTTGGGGGGGACCCCACGTTTTTTTTTTTTTTTAAAAAACGCCTGGGGAGCCCTCCAAATTGATCACCAGCCAAGGTGAAGCTGTCAGCTGTGGTTTGCAGGCTACAGCTGTCTGCTTTACCCTAGCTGGCTATCAAAAATAGGGGGGACCCCACGTCGTTTATTTTAATTATTAATTTTTTGGGGGGCTAAATACAAGGCTAGGCACCCTTTAGTGCCACATGAAAGGCACTAAAGGGCGCCAGCTTAGAATATGCAGGGGAATGGGACGTTATATTTGTTTGACATCTATCCATTCATCCATTGTAGCATTTTACGCTGTGTGCCCACAATCAGGGTTTGCAGCGTTTTGGGCGCAGAGTGTTTTCCCTGTGTCCATAACGCTGCGTTGTGCAGTAGAAGCACAGTGGAAGGATTTTTAGAAATCCCATGCCCAATGTGCTTCTTTTCTCCGCAGCATAAACCGACCTGTGGCGCAGCTTCCCGAGCCTCAGCATGTCAATTTATGCTGCGGAGATGAGTGTTCTCTGCAGGTAGCATAGAGCTCCACAGCGGCCTGAACCCAAATCGTGGGCTTGGGCAGCTGCGTTCTCCCGTGGACAACACTCACATCTCTGCAGGAGGCTGACACTGTGTACTAGATGCCGTGTCGCTGGATCATGGCCACATAGCCTAACAGTGAGACATTTGTTGCTACAGCAACATTTTTGTGAAGTACCTGTGGATTCAAAATGCTTACTATACTCCTGAATAAAATCCAGTTTCCAAAGAAGGGAATTTTGTTACTTACCGTAAATTCCTTTTCTTCTAGCTCTTATTGGGAGACCCAGACGATTGGGGTATAGCTACTGCCCTCCGGAGGCCACACAAAGCACTACACTAAAAAGTGCAAGGCCCCTCCCCTTCTGGCTATACCCCCCCCGTGGTATCACGGGTTCTCTAGTTTTAGTGCCAAAGCAAGAAGGAGGAAGCCAATAACTGGTTTAAACAAATTAACTCCGAATAACGTCGGAGAACTGAAAAACCGTTCAACATGAACAACATGTGTACCCGCAAACAACAAAAAAATCCCGAAGGACAACAGGGCGGGTGCTGGGTCTCCCAATAAGAGCTAGAAGAAAAGGAATTTACGGTAAGTAACAAAATTCCCTTCTTCTTCAGCGCTCTATTGGGAGACCCAGACGATTGGGACGTCCAAAAGCTGTCCCTGGGTGGGTAAAGAGATACCTCATGTTAGAGCTGCAAAACAGCCCTCCCCTACGGGGATGTCACTGCCGCCTGCAGGACTCTTCTACCTAAGCTGGCATCCGCCGAAGCATAGGTATGCACCTGATAATGTTTGGTGAAAATGAGCAGACTCGACCAGGTAGCTGCCTGGCACACCTGTTGAGCCGAAGCCTGGTGTCGCAAAGCCCAGGACGCACCCACAGCTCTGGTTGAGTGGGCTTTCAGCCCTGAAGGAACCGGAAGCCCAGCAGAACGGTAGGCTTCCAGAATTGGTTCTTTGAACCATCGAGCCAGGGTGGCTTTAGAAGCCTGCGACCCCTTGCGCTGGCCAGCGACAAGGACAAAAAGTGCATCTGAACGGCGGATAGGCGCCGTGCGAGAAATATAGATTCTGAGTGCTCTCACCAGATCTAGCAAACGTAAGTCTTTCTCATACCGGTGAACCGGCTGAGGACAAAAGGAAGGCAAGGATATATCCTGATTAAGATGAAACGAGGATACGACCTTAGGGAGAAACTCCGGAATGTGGCGCAGCACTACCTTGTCCTGGTGGAACACCAGGAAGGGAGCCTTGGATGACAGAGCTGCCAGCTCAGACACTCGCCGAAGCGATGTGATCGCAACAAGAAACGCCACTTTCTGTGACAGGCGAGAAAAGGAAACGTCCTTTAGAGGCTCGAAGGGCGGCTTTTGCAGAGCAACTAGTACTCTGTTCAGATCCCATGGATCTAACGGCCGCTTGTACGGGGGCACAATATGACAGACCCCCTGTAGGAACGTGCGCACCTTAGGAAGACGTGCTAGACGCTTCTGAAAAAACACAGATAGTGCCGAGACCTGCCCTTTAAGGGAGCTGAGCGACAAGCCCTTTTCCAACCCCGATTGTAGGAAGGAAAGAAAAGTAGGCAATGCAAATGGCCAGGGAGACACTCCCTGAGCCGAGCACCAGGTTAAGAAAATCTTCCACGTTCTGTGGTAGATCTTAGCAGAGGTGGACTTCCTAGCCTGTTTCATGGTGGCAACGACCCCTTGGGATAATCCTGAAGACGCTAGGATCCAGGACTCCATGGCCACACAGTCAGGTTCAGGGCCGCAGAATTCCAATGGAAAAAACGGCCCTTGGGACAGTAAGTCTGGCCGGCCTGGTAGTGACCACGGTCGGCCGACCGTGAGATGCCACAGATCCGGGTACCACGATCTCCTCGGCCCGTCTGGGGCGACGAGTATGACGCGGCTGCAATTGGATCTGATGTTTTTGCGCAGTACTCTGGGCAAGAGTGCCAGAGGTGGAAACACATATGTGAGCCGGAACTGCGACCAATCTTGCACTAAGGCGTCTGCCGCCAGAGCTCTGTGATCGCGCGATCGTGCCATAAATGCCGGGACCTTGTTGTTGTGCCGAGACGCCATTAGGTCGACGTCCGGCACCCCCCAGCGGCGACAGATTTCCTGAAACACGTCCGGGTGAAGGGACCATTCCCCTGCGTCCATACCCTGGCGACTGAGGAAGTCTGCTTCCCAGTTTTCTACGCCCGGGATGTGAACTGCGGATATGGTGGATGCTGTGTCCTCCACCCACATGAGGATTCGCCGGACTTCCTGGAAGGCTTGCCGACTGCGCGTCCCTCCTTGGTGGTTGATGTATGCCACCGCTGTGGAGTTGTCCGACTGGATTCGGATCTGCTCTCTTTCTAGCCACTGCTGGAAAGCTAGTAGGGTAAGATACCCTGCCCCGATTTCCAGAACATCGATCTGAAGGGTGGACTCCTGCTGAGTCCACGTCCCCTGAGCCCTGTGGCGGAGACAAACTGCTCCCCACCCTGACAGACTCGTATCTGTCGTGACCACTGCCCAGGATGGGGGTAGAAAGGATCTTCACTGTGACAATGAGGTGGGAATAAGCCACCATTGCAGAGAGTCCTTGGCCGTCTGGGAAAGGGAGACTTTCCTGTCCAGGGAGGTTGACTGCCCGTCCCATTGGCGGAGAATGTCCCCTTGCAGTTGGCGCAGATGAAACTGCGCAAAGGGAACTGCCTCCATGGCTGCCACCATCTTCCCTAGGAAGTGCATGAGGCGCCTTAAGGGGTGCGACTGGCCTTGAAGGAGAGACTGCACCTCTGTTTGCAGTGAACGCTGCTTGTTCAGCGGAAGCTTCACTATCGCTGATAGAGTGTGAAACTCCATGCCGAAATACGTTAGTGATTGAGTCGGTGACCGATTTGACCTTGCCAAATTGATGATCCACCCGAAAGTCTGGAGAGTCTCCAGCGTAACATTCAGGCTGCGTTGTCATGCCTCGAGGGAGGGTGCTTTGACGAGTAGATCGTCCAAGTAAGGGATCACCGGGTGTCCCTGAGAGTGCAAGACTGCTACCACTGCTGCCATGACCTTGGTGAACCCCCGTGGGGCTGCCGCCAGACCGAATGGCAGAGCTACGAACTGAAGATGGTCGTCTCCTATCACAAAACGTAGAAAAACGTTGGTGCTCCGTAGCAATTGGCACGTGGAGATAGGCATCTTTGATGTCTGTTGAGGCAAGGAAGTCTCCTCGAGACATTGAGGTAATGACGGATCGGAGGGATTCCATCCGGAACCGCCTGGCGTTCGCATGCTTGTTGAGCAGTTTTAGGTCCAGAACAGGACGGAAGTCCTTTTTTGGAGCCACAAAGAGATTGGAGTACAAACCCTCGCCCTCGTTCCTGAGGGGGGACAGGGATCACCACTCCTTCTGCTCTTAGAGCGTCCACCGCCTGCAGCAGGGCATCTGCTCGGTGGGGAGGTGGGGCCGTTCTGAAGAATGGAGTCGGAGGACGAGAACAGAACACTGTCCTGTGCACGTGAGCACAAAGTCCGTCACCCACCGGTCTGTGACCTGTGGCAGCTAAATGTCGCCAAAGGCGGGGGAATCTGCCATCAACCGCGGATGCGGAGAGAGAGAGAGAGCTGAGAGTCATGAGGAGACCGCCTTGGTAGCGGTTCCTCCGGCTGCCTTCCTTGGGCGTGATTGAGCCCGGCCGGAATCTGAGCCCGTCTGAGGTTTTGTAGCCCTTTTGCACGAGGACAATTGGGACCTGCCCGAGCTTGGGAAGGACCGAAACCTCAACTGTACTTTTAGGACAGCATTAATAGGGTAAGTCGCAGTGCAGACATTGCGGAGTTACGGACGCCTCTGCGGTACAGATGTACATGTGCTCAAGGCCAGCTGCACAAGAACAGCTGAAAAGGTTAGGTTGCCTATACCGCTGTGAATGCCGGAGCAACCGACACGCCGATAGCCTCCTAGACAGATTTCAACCAGAGTCCATCTGTCTGTGAATGGCATCTTTAAGTGAAGCCCCATCTCCAGTGCAACTATGGCTCTAGACGCAAGCCTGGAGATTGGAGAATCCACCTTTGGACCCTGGGTCCAGCGCTTGACCACGTCAGGGGAAAAGGGATAACGTGTATCTTAAAAACGTTTGGAGAAGACGCTTATCTGGTAAGCGTGGTGTTTCTGGACTGCTTCTCTGAAGTCAGCGTGGCCAGAAAAATACTCAATATCCGTTTGAGATACTGAAAAGGGACTTCTCCTGCTGTGAAGCTGACTCCTCCACTGGGGGAGCTGAGGGAGAAAGATCCAACCTTCCATTGATGGACGCTATAGGATCATTCCGTATGGCGTTACCATCCGGTGTATCCGGATTGAAAGCGATGTCAGGATCAAAGTCCTGGAGAGCTGCCTTATCATACAGAGAGTCCTCCTGGGACCCCCCCGTTCCAAATGAGGTTGGTCAGGAAGATTGCCCATGGCCTGTCTGGACTGCAAGTCTCTATCTTATGACAATATATTTGTCGAAACTGCAACTCCGTCCCTGTCCTTGGACAGGGATGACAGGTGGTTTCTTTGGCCATGACTAGTAGAGACCCCGGCAGACGAAGTGCTAGAGACCCCGGCAGACGAAGTGCTACAGGGGAGCATGCACACAATGGGACGGTGTCATGAACAGCCTCCCATGTAGTAAAAACAGCACTGAAAATCTGTGTTGCTTTTTTGCCGCTGCCGACTAGCCATCTAGAAGTATATAGCCAAGATTGGTGACCGTACAGTGCAATGTATAGCATACAAGCATAAAGTACAAATGAACACTGCAGCACAAGCAATCCAAGCAGCATAGAAGCCTGTGCCCTGGCACCTCTGCTCTTCTGCTGCTGTAGACTAGTCATCTAGGGGAATATAGCCCAGAAGAGTGACCATACAGTGCGATGCATAGCATACAAGCACAAGTACAAATGCACACTGCAGCCCATGCAATACAAGCAGCACAGAAAAAAACCTGTGCCCCAGCACCCTTGGTTTTCTGCTGCTGTAGTCTAGCCATTCCAGGAGAATATAGCTAAGACTAGCGACTGTACAGTGCAATGTATAGCATACAAGCATAAATACAAATGAACACTTCAGTACGTGCAATACAAGCAGCCTAGAAAGCCTGTGCCTTAGCACACCTGCTTTCCTGCTGCTGATGTGTCGCTCTCCAAGCGGGCATATAGCGACCTATGCAGTTAAAATACACATGTATACACTGTAGTATATATTGGGGTCAGCACTATGTGTGCCGCTTACCGCCCGCCTATAAGCGGGTGTATGGTCGCCACCGTCCTGCCTGGTTGCCGAAAGTCCGAGCTCGGACTGCAGTAATGGCTGCCGGCGTCTTCCCCAGCTCGTGTGAGGAGGGGCGGGCCGTGGGCGTGCCCCAAGGCAGAGCGGGAATCCGGCGTCCGACAGTGTGCAGTGAGAGGGCTGGAGCATGTAAATAAGGCTCCAGCCCTCGGCGCTGCTGATTGCTCAGCGCCTGTCCCCTTCCCTGAGTGACAGGGAGGGGGCGGGAACGAAGCGGCACTAGGCCGCAGAAGCCGGGGACTGGATTTATAAGCGCCGCCGCCGTAAAAGCGCGGTCGGCGCCCAGTCCCCGGCGAACTACAAGTCCCAGCCGCGCCGCCGCTCCCGGAGCGTCCGGCGCGGTAGTTCCCAATACACAAAAGTCCCCCAGTAAACTGCAGGAACACCAACTCCATCGTTACGGTCCCCGGCGCACTACAACACCCAGCCAGCCCGGAGTGTGTCTGTGCCTGCCGGGGACACAGAGTACCTGTATGATGCAGGGCCATGTCCCTGATTGTACTCCTGCTCCATATCCATCAGGTTCAACTGGGTCTGTGGATGGAGCCCGGCGTCAGAGCTTTGAGGCCGGCAGGATCCCACTTCCACAGAGCCCTACAAGGGGATGTGGAAGGAAAACAGCATGTGGGGCTCCAGCCCCTGTACCAGCAATAGGTACCTCAACCTTACAACACCATCCACGGGTGAGAAGGGAGCATGCTGGGGGCCCTATATGGGCCCTCTTTTCTTCCATCCGAAATAGTCAGCAGCTACTGCTGACTAAAATCTGTGGAGCTATGCGTGGATGTCTGACCTCCTTCGCACAAAGCTTGAAAACTAGAGAACCCGTGATACCACGGGGGGGTATAGCCAGAAGGGGAGGGGCCTTGCACTTTTTAGTGTAGTGCTTTGTGTGGCCTCCGGAGGGCAGTAGCTATACCCCAATCGTCTGGGTCTCCCAATAGAGCGCTGAAGAAATGGGGTCACTTGTGGGGGTTTTCTGATGTATAGGTACCCAAGGGGCCCTGCTAATGTGCCATGGTGCGCGCAATTTATTTCAACTTTTCCAGAATTCAAATGGTGCTCCCTCCATTCCAAGCCCTCTCATTTATCCAAACAGAGGTTTTTGGCCACATGTGGGGTATCCCTGTGCTCATAAGACATTGGATAACAACCTGTGGGGTCCACGGTTTGTTGTTGTCTCTTGAAAAAGTGAGAAATTTGATGCTAAAGCAACAGTTTTGTGAAAAAAATGAAAATTTTCAATATGGCAACCTAAGCTTATCAAATTCTGTGAAGTACTCGTGGATTCAAACTGCTCACTATACACCTTGATAAAAGCCTTGAGGTGTCTTGTTTCCAGAATGAAGTCACTTGTGGGGGACCGCCACTGTTTAGGCACCTCAGGGGCTCTCCAAATGCAACCTGGCGTCCGCTATTGATTCCAGCCAATTTTGCAGTCAAATGGCACTCCTTCCCTTCCGAGCCCTGCCATGCGCCCAAACAGTTGATTTCCACCACATATAAGGTATCGCCAAACTCAGGAGAAATTGCACAATAAATGTTATGCTGAATTTTTTCCTTTTACTCTTGTAAAAAAAAAAGCTACCTGGTTGAAATAACAATTTTGTGGTAAAATTTTATTTTTTTTTTTTCATGGCTCAACGTTATAAAATTCTGTGAAGCACCTGAGGGTTCAGGGTACTCACCAAACATCTAGATAAATTCCTTGAGGGGCCTAGTTTCCAAAATGGGGCCACTTGTGCGGGGTTTCTGCTGTTTAGGTACCTTAGGGGACCTCCAAATGCGACATGGTGCCCGCAATCTTTTTCAGCCAAATTTCCTTTCTAAAATTCAAATATTGCTCCTTTCGTTCCAAGCCCTCCCATTTGTCCAAACAAAGGTTTCAGACCACATGTGAGGTATCACCGCGCTCATAAAAAAGTGGTTAACAAACCTTGAGGTCAAATTTTTGGAATTACCTCTTGAAAAAGTGAGAAAATTGATGCTAAAGCAACATTTTTGAGAAAATTATTAAAATTTTCAATATGACAACGTAACGTTAACAAAATCTGTGAAGTACCTGTGGATCTAAAATGCTCACTATACCCCTAGATAGAAGCCTTGAGGGGTCTAGTTTCCAAAATGGTGTCACTTGTGAGGGATTTCTTCTGTTTAGGTACCTTAGCGGACCTGTAAATGCAACATGGTGCTCGCAATCTATTTTAGCCAAATTTGCTTTCCAAAATTCAAATATTGCTCCTTCTGTTCCGAGCCCTCCCATTTGTCCAAACAGAGGTTTCTGACCACATGTGGGGTATCGGCGCGCTCATAAGAAAGTGGGGAACAAGTTTTGAGGTCCATTTTGTTGTGTTATTTCTTCTAAAAGTGAATAAATTTGGGTTAGAGCAACATTTTTAGGTAAAATTTAATTTTTGCTTTTTTTCATTCCACATTGCTTTTGTTCATGTGAAGCACCTGAAGGGTTAATAAACTTCTTGAATGTGGTTTTGAGTACTTTGGGGGGTGCAGTTTTTAGAATGGTGTCACTTTTGGGTATTTTCTGTCATCTAGGCCTATTGAAGTCACTTCAAATGTGATGTGGTCCCTAAAAAACTGGTTTTGTAAATTTTGATGTAAAAATGAGAAATTGCTGATAAACTTTGAACCCCTCTAACTTCCTAACGAAAAAAAATTTTGTTTCCAAAATTGTGCTGATGTAAAGTAGACATGTGGGAAATGTTATTTATTAACTATTTTGTGTCACAGAAATCTCTGGTTTAACGGTATAAAAATTCAAAAGTTGAAAATTGCTAAATTTTCAAAATTTTTGCCAATATTCAATTTTTTTCATAAATAAACACAAAAAATATTGTCCTAAATTTGGTACTAACATGAAGTCCAATATGTGATGAAAAAACAATCTCAGAATCACCGGGATCCGTTGAAGCGTTCCAGAGTTATAACCTCATGAAGTGACACTGGTCAGAATTGCAAAATTTGGTCTGGTCATTAAGGTGAAAATTAGCTCCGTCACTAAAGGGTTAAGGCCCTTGCGCAACTTGAGTCATTGGATTTATAGATTGGACACAAGGACTCCTATTGGGCTCAATGAGAGCTTTGGCTGTTTTCTTTAATTGGGTATTTTTATGTGGTGTGAGAATGGGACTGTTTGTGTTAAATTATTTTTAATTGTTTCTTTTTCTTTTTATCCATAATTTAGAGATCTGTATATGCTAAAACCATACCTGTGGTGGTCTGCAAATTTTGAGGTACTTCACTCGACCCGCTCAGTGACTTAGATGTTGACTTTGATTGGGTCTTTTCCCTGAATGAAGTGCCTATGAGAAAATAAGAAAAAAGATTATTATCTAAGAAAAGTGGAGAAAAACATTGTACAACAATTTAATTATAGTTAGGATACAACTAATATTTAATATATTTACTCAATAATTTAGTTTTTTGCATTTCTTGATTTTGCTTGCCTTATGGCATGTCATTTTTAATTTTGCATATAATATTTCTGTTTACACAACAACATGAACACTATGCACTTTTTTTGTTTGTCTATTGATTAGTTATGGACAGACCCGGACTCTAAAATTTAGAATCCGAGAGGTTTTAAAAATACCCGAGTACCGGACCCGGGCCTGGAGTTCTCAGGGAACTCCGGATAATGATCCGGAACCTTTGGAAATAATAAATAAAAAAAGGAAAAATAAAGAAAATAAGAATAAAGCATGCGCGTCATAACAATAACAGCCCACAGCCACTCAGGATTGTCACATCCATTAGATGTGACAATCCTGGCACTTTACCCGATTCCCCTGGTGCGGTGGCAATCAGGCTAATAAGGGGTTAATAACAGCTCACATCTGCCACTAAGCCCTAGATTAGCAATGGCAGGGTCTATGAAAACCCTACCCACATTACTAATCTGTAAGTGAACACAAAATAAGATAAAAACAACACCCTCTTTCACTCCTTTATTAACCCCAAAAACACCCAGGTCAAATGTAATCCACACGAGGTCCCATAACGATTCCAGCTCTGCTACATCTGAAGTGACAGCGCGTGGGCATAGAATATGACCACCCGCTGTGATCTTAAGGCAGAGAATGAGTCGCAGCGATGTGTGGTGACGTAACTTAGGTTATTTGCGGTCACAGCTGGAGGTGCCCATTGTCATCCACCTATGATCGCAGGTAACCTGACCTCAAGTGACCTCATTGAACTGAGTGACCACTACTGGGTTGGGTTTGTTATTCGGTATGAATACACAAATGTAGAAATGATTGGATTTGAACAATCCGAACCCGAATATTTTAGCATTCGCCCATATCTAGTCATCACTAATGATAATTTTAAGGATGTCTAAAACTGATCAACTGGGAAAAGGTTGTTGCATTACTCGTAAATCAAATGCCATGTCCTTCAATTTGTCCAATTATTAATACCAGGTTTTGGTTAAAATGAGGCTACCATTTCAAGGTTCATTTTTCATCAAGGAGAAACTAAGCTGAAAATCTATCTTTTGAACCATGTGCATTGAATATTTTTTTGGTATGGTATCAGAGGACTCAGGAAGGAAAAATGTATGTAACAAAATTAAAACATTGTCGTCCATTTGGCTTATCCCTAATCTATTAATTTTACATCTAGGTGGTAAGATAGATGACATCTTTATTATCTGGAGAAGTACCGGTCCTGAACTGCAGAGCTTCATGACTTGGTTGAACAATAACCCATATAACATCAAACTAACCTATAAGGCAGATCGGGAGGCAATTGATTTTCTGGACTATAATATAAAAATGGGGTACCAGACAGAAAAGGGTACTCCACGGGTACAATTATTATCAACAAGTAAGAGGGAAGAATCTTTTCTCTTTCGTTTCATTGGGGGACACAGGACCGTGGGTTATGCTGCTGCTGTCACTAGGAGGCTGACACTAAGTAGACAAAAAAAGTTAGCTCCTCCATATATACACCCTGAGCCGGAGGCGGACTCAAATCAGTTTTTGCTTAGTGTCGTAGGAGGCTGATGTGGGCCATCTCGGCCCCCCTCAGCCACATTTTTCTTGCGTATTTGTCATTTTTTTCGGCGACGCTCATCGCTCTCATTCTCCTTTTTCTCTGTTTCTGCAGGTGTCGCCTATGTTCACCCTCATTCCCTCCAGCCCTTTGGGTACTACTCCCCAGGGTCGCAGAGGTTTGAGATGTCGGGCCCTCTCCCCTGTCCATTCCCGTGGTACCACTCCCGGGAGTGCATGTGGGGCAGATCCTACATGGGCACCCCTGATCCACCCTGTGGTATTACTCCAAAGGGCGCACAGGGACAAGCTACAGAGGTTGGACCCCCGCAGCGTTTTCACCTTTTCGGATGGGGCCCACATCGCTGCCTACAGTTGCAGAAGAGCTTCTTCCCTCCATCAGGCGTCCACCTCTCTGCCTCTCCAGACACCTCTCCCCGCGTCCCTGAAGCCCACAGCCTTACCTTCAGGTGTGCGCTGGACACAGGCAAGTGCAAAGCCCACTGCCTGCACACCGGACCATCCCTGGAGCGGCACCGCAGATGTCAGGTAGGACAGTCTCTCCCCTACCTTCTCCCCCTCGGGCGGCTGAAAATTTAGGCCCCGGTCTCGGCCTAGTCTCCCTGCGTCCCAGCCACGCCCCCCGCTGCAACGGTATTGGCTTGCCGGCCGTTCCGCCCCCGACTCCGCCCACCGCTCAGCCTCCAGGCATCACAGTGTGGGCGGTGGATGCCCTGTTTCCCGCCCTCATACGGCCCCTCCCCCAGCCAACTCCAGCTTCTCTTCACCATCTTGTTCTGCCTCCCAGTCTGCCTGTGTAGCCCAGCTTATCTATTAGCAGAGTTGCTTCTAGGTACTTTTGCAATGGCCTCATTTTGTATGATGAGGTCTTGAGAACTATAAGCTTTGTTACACAGGTAGATTAGCTTTAATCTGTCACTTTATGTGGATGCAAGGCAGAGTGTACATTGTCTTATAATAATAATGATAAATGCTTCCCCTTAGCAAGGTTTACTTATATAGGAAGGTTTGTGCTTAGATGTGGGTCAATTTAGCTCATTATGCTATCAATCAGTTAACTTGAGACAGAAAGAGGCAATGACTTGTAATAACAAACAGGCTGGCATGCTAACAGGATCATAAAACTCATGAGCAAGTGAGATACATTTTCTACATCTAGATCAAGCTCAGTTAGAACTAATGATATATACCATTTCATTACTATAAGCAGAAAGCGGAGTTAGTATTTGTCTTGTAGAGGTGTGGGAGTCCTTGCCCCCCCCTTATTGCTCTAATGATGGCTTCCTAGTTCTGATCCAGTTTTTCTCAGGAGTTTAAATAGACAGAACCGGGCATGAACTATAATATCAGAATCGCCCTTGGGAGAAAGCTACTGCTCTGGCAAACAAATTTGATAAGTGTTCCACCACACAACCCCCTTTAGAGCATATAACCGTGGGGCCTCAACCCCTTTTTCTACGTATGAGGCAGCAGCGCGCTGTTCTTTACCTCCTGGCTTCGATGTGACCTGGATTTCTCTCTCTGGACTGGTGGGCAGCGCACAGGACCTGGGTACCCTCTGCTCCTATGGAGATAACCCTCGCTAGATAACTTTCACTGGTTAGCGACAGTTTAGTTGTTCTCCTGCCTAGCAGCCCCAGCGAGAGTACCTTTACATAATCCTGGTCCGCCCGATCCAAATAGGTCCCCTTCCCTTGGTGAATTCCCTCTAGGTCAGGATGTCCCGCTATGCCCAGGCTGCTCTGCAGACCCGCAGCACCAACAGGACACTGCCATCAATGCCTCAGATGCTGCCACGCAGCCTCCGTTCCTGCAGGGTCCAGCTTCCCGCCTCCTCCCGAATGGTCGGCATCCCTGTTTCAGTCCCTAGACTCCCCCCGCTAAGGCTTCTCGGACCATTGCGCAAGCTCTGCGTCTCTTTCCGACGCTCGGTCTGCCCTCCACAGGCCCAGCGCAGCCTCCTCAGGAGTAAGTGAGCCTCGTCCCACAGTCCTCTGCTACAGCTCAGAAGCGGACCTGCCATGTCTCGTTTTCAGAGTCCTCCCAGGCTTCTCCCGCATCCCCAGGTCCAGACTCCTCTCCTCCCGCGAGTCCTCCAACCTATCGGGTGATGACTCAGATGTACCACCTCTGCTGGATTCCGAGCAGTCGGCTGATGTTCGGCGCATGGTGGATAGCCTGGTAGAATCGGTGAATCAGACTCTGAGGATACAGGTGATCCCGTCTCTTCTCAGAGCACCCAAGTCTCCTTTAAGCGGACGAGGCGAGTCCATAACGCATTCAGTGGACATTCAGAGTTCACTGAGCTACGGAGCAACCACAGGCAACAGCCGGTCACGGTATGTACCAGCAGTAAGTCCATTATTTTACATTATCCCTTCTCTGAAGGGCTCCAAGAAGAATGGGCAGGCTTCCCTGTGGTCAGCCCGCCAGATCCTGCCTGACTTCTCACCCCTAACAGTGCGTCTCTCAGGGACTCCACGGATCGTACCATTCACAGGTGGGCCCGTTTTGCCTTCGAACCAGCGGGAACTTCCCCTTCCCCAGCCTTTGCCTCGGTTGGGGTTGCAAAGCCACTGATGTCCTGGGCGGACATTCTGCGCAGCGGACTCTGTGCCGTCTCTGCCGTTCCGGAACTGGATAGCATCTCTTCGCAGTTCACACTCGCTGGTGAGTACCTTCTCAACGCAGCCCTGGCGTATGCCAATTGCGCGGCCCAGGCCCCTGCAACAGTGTGGCCATCTGTCGAGTCCTCAGGGTCAGGACCTGGAACGCTGATCCGGCTTCTGTAAGTAGCTGACTTCCCTTCCGTTCTTAGGGGAGCGTCCTTTCGGTGCTAGGCTAGTCCAGTCGATCTTCAAGGCTATGGGAGAAAAGAGTACTCCTCTTCCCTAAGTTCAGCCCAAGCACGTCCAGAACACCTCATCCTCGGAAAACATCCTCCCTTCGGAGGGACAAGAAGGCTCCGTCATTCATGACCAATCCCTCCTGGTGTTCGCGTCCCCTCCAGTCCATGAAGTCTGCCTCCAGGTCTCATCACCGCTCCTCCAAATGACTCGCGGTCTGCGGGCAGCAGTGCCAGGCTAGTAGGGGGGCTACTGTCTTGCTCCCAGCATGTCTGGCTCCCTTTAGATGCAGACACCTAGGTCAGAGGGATCATTGTCTCAGACCACGAAATAGATTTGATTCAATGCCACCGAGACGTTTTTTCATTCTCTCCCTCCTGGTTCTCCCGTGCGTGTTCGCGTATTCCTCCCCTTCATGGAATCTCTCCTCCACTCTGGAGTTGCGGTACCAGTCCCTCCATCAGAACTCTTCCAGCGTTTTTACTGCAGCCTCTTTGTGGTCCCCAAGAAGGTCGGCTCGGTCCGCCCCGTCCCGGAGCTTTCTCAGCAGGTCGGTGAGCCCTCGAGCATTTTGCATGGAGTCCCCCCGCTCTGTGATCACCTCCATGGAAGTCGGCGAAGTTCTGCTGTCGCTGTACATTCAATATGCCTACCTAGCAAGGAAGGTCTCGCTTCAGGCGAATGGTCCCTCAACAGGGAAAGCTTCAACCAGATCGGTGGCAGATAAAGGACTCCGAAGGTGGTCCTAATGGCCTCTTGATTCGACTGTCAGTTTCCATGGTTCATCGCGGGCTACCGCGACCACTTGGCACTAGGGGTCGACGTGTGGACCCAGTGCAGGCTCCCGTACTTCTTCCCGCTGCGGCCCCTGATTCCGAAGGTTCTCAAGAACATCAGGGCGGAAGGATTTCCAGTTATTCTAATGGTTCCAGAGTGGCCCAGAATAGCATAGTTCGCGGAACTTATTCAGCCCCACGAGGTCGTCCCGGGGTGCCTTCCAGACCATCCTGATCTTCTGTGGCAGGGCCTTCTCTCTCTCCCTCTCCCACCAGAACTCAAAGTCCTAAATTTGTCAGTCTGGCTCCTGTATCCTGGGTAATACCTCAGGCAGGCTTTTCGACAGACAAGTTAATATAGACAATGATTAGGGTCAGGATGCCATCTTCTGCGAGAATCCACTACCGCACGTGGAGCGTTTCTTCCTCCGGTGGTCTGAAGAACACAGCATCTCTTCTCTCTCCTTCTCCCGCCCCTCAAGTCAGGTCTGGATGCAAGTCTCACATTCTCCACGCTTAAAAGCCAAGTGTCGGCTCTGTCAATTCTGTTTCAGAGGACTCTCGCCTATCGCCCGCGGATCAAGGCCTTCCTTCAGGGAGTTGTCCATCCAGCTCCGCCGTATCGTCGTCCACTTGAACAGTGGGACCTTATGCTAGTGCTAGGTTCGCTTCAAGGTCCACCATTTGCACCTTTCGAGATTCTTTCCTTCTCACCTGTTGTGGAAAGTGGTGTTCCTCGTTGACATCTCTTCTATACGAAGATCATCAGAGCTAAAAGATCTTTCGGTCCTTACCCCTTTTCGGGTCTTCCACCAGGACAAGGTGGTGCTCCGGCCAGATCCCTCCCTTCTGACCAGGGCGGTCTCACCGTTCCAGCCAAATGAGGAGATTTTCTTCTCTGTCCTCCGATCCTGGTACTTCTCACAGCCTTGAAAGGGCCTTGCATACTCTGGACCTGGTGCAAGCCCTCAAACTCTATGCCTCCAGGACCGCACCTTCCCGTAAGACGGTCGGTCTGTTCTTCATTCCATCCGTACCCAAGAGGGGCATGCTGGTACCCAGGGCCTCAATTGCCAGATGGATCCGTTCCGCCATTTCCAAGACCTCTGGGATAAAGGACAGCTCTCCGTTTCGGAGAGTAAAGGCGCACTCTACCCGTGCGGTGGGAAACTCTTGGCCGTTTACGCATCAGACGTCGGCCGACCAGGTCCGTGGAACCGCCACCTGGTCTAGTCTGCATTCCTTTACCAGGTTCAACCAGGTTCACACCCAAGCATCGGCAGAGGCCAGTCTTGGGAAATAGGTTTTGCAGGCGGCAGTAGCACACCTGAACAAGGTAGGTGCATTCACATCTTGGGCAAGCCCGCCGAGGGAGGCCGTTTCCTTCCTATCCGTGGGGCTTGCCTCTTCCCACCCAGGGACTGCTTTTGGACGTCCCACGGTCCTGTGTCCCCCAATAAAACGAAAGAGAAAGAAGGATTTTTGTGTACTCACTGTAAAATCTCTTTCTCTGAGTCTTCACTGGGGGACACAGCACCCACCCTGCTTGGTTTTGGTTTATGGTTTTGTTTTTTTGTCATTTACTTATTGCCTGCAATGTTTCAGTGGTCCATGTTCCTCGGCCACTTTAAGCATGGCGACTTTATTGTAGTAGTTACCTGGATTTGGGTATGGTTGTGTTTGTACTTCTCCTACTGCTTGTGCACCAAACTGATTTGAGTACGCCTCCGGCTCAGGGTGTATACTGCTAGGGAGGAGCTAAATTTTTTTGTTTACCTAGTGTCAGCCTCCTAGTGACAGCAGCAGCATAACCCACGGTCCTGTGTCCCCCAATGAAGACTCAGAGAAAGAGATTTTACGGTGAGTACACAAAAATCCTTCTTTTCCTCACAGATACATTTCATCTCCAAGTTAACAGTCAGAGGGGGGCGATCAGGCAGATCTTGAACAAACACTGGTCGTTACTGAAGACCGACCAGAGTTTGAACGACGTTTTACTCATCGCCCACTCTTACCTGTTAGAAGGGGGAAAAGCCTAAAGGATATGCTGGTGAAGAACCATTACGTACCTAGGGTGGTATCTCGCTTTGAGAAAGGGAGTCCCAAATTTGGTTGTTTTCCTTTTGTCTGCCCAGAGATGTTGTCAGCTTGGGATGGACCTAAAGAGTATAAAATAAAAAGTTACAAATCATGCACTAAAAGTCACGTTATCTATTATGCAGTATGTGACTGTAGCCTAATTTATATTGGGTTACATCAAGGGAAAAACGCATCCGCACGAGGGAACATGTTAGGGAATAATTGCGGTGTGTGATGTTGTGGATCTTGATTCCCTGAGGATGATCCAGAGACATTACAAGCTGCGCCATGACTGTGGTCCCACAGGATTGAAAATTTGTGGTATTGACAAGGTCCATTTAGAATCTAGGGGTGTATATATATATATATTTATATATATATATATATATATATATATATATACACATATTACTATATGAATTTTATCTCTGCATGATATAGGGACATTAGAAAATCTTTTAAGGACTATACATGGTCATATTCTTTAGGCTAACGCTGATTCTCCTTATGTTTGGATGATTTTCTTACCACCCTGGTCGTGCCCTTTCACTTGCCAGTAGTAGGTGGCAGTAGTAATATGGTCTCGTTGGATGCGCATGTGCGTGGCTGCCTCAGCATGAGTCCCCGCCGAGGGAGCTTCCTTAGAAGGATGCATGGGTTAACTGCTTCCCCTGGAATGACCGGATGAGGCGGACTCTATGTGCGGCGTCCCACCCCCTGCACGCGTCCAAACAGCGACGATCTCGCCCAAGACACCACATATAAAAACATGCACATTATACTTTCCTCAAGCAAGGAAACCAGGTGAGAAACGCGTGTCAGGGCTACTCAAAACATCCAGTTATAAGTGAACTTTATAGGTGAGTCCGGATCACGATGATTCATGGCTGTTAGCTCTATCGATAATAGTAATGGTAGCCTTTGAGGCTTAGGCTGCGTTACATGGGTGATATTAGATTTTTGTGTTATTATAGCGCCACCAGGTGGCCATCTGTATTAGTACATGCAGTGGTACCTGCAATGTATTTCAATGACCCCGATCCTGCTGTACCGGAAGTCGCCGGATCCTGATAGACAGAATCCTGTTTTTTGTACTGAGCATGCCCAGAAAGCAACTTGGCATGGTCAATACAGAAATCTCCCTCTCTCTCAGACAGAAGACCAGGATCGTGAAGGGGTGAGAGGGAGTAATAAAGATGGAGTCCCTAAGTGTGTCTGTGTATTTATTTCTAATAAAGTGTCTGTGTATTTATTTCTAATAAAGTATTTTTTCTGTGTGATGTCTTTTTTTTTAACCCTTTATTGGAGATTCTTAATGGCCGGGTCAAACTTGGCCTGACATTAGCAATCTCAGGCTTTATACCAGCAGGTAAAACAAAGCTGGTATTAACCCCTTATTACCCAACGTGCCACCCGCTGGGAGAGATGTTGGATACAACGCCAGAAGATAGCGCTTTTAAGAAAGCGCCATTTTCTGGGGCGACTGTTGACTGCAATTCGAAGCGGGGGGGGCAAGAAAGCTTGGTCCACCCTGCACTGCGTATTCCCATCCCCAGCTGCCTACTTGTACCTGGCTCATCACAAAAATTGGGCGAAGCCCATGTCGTTTTTTTGTTTTTTTTTAATTATTTCATGAAATTCATGAAATAATTAAAAAAGGGCTTCCCTGTATTTTTGGTTCCCAACCGGGTACAAATAGGCAGCTGGGGGTTGGGGGCAGCACGTACCTACTTGCTCTACCTGGCTAGCATACAAAAACAGGGTGAAGCTGTCTTTTTTTTTTTTAGTTTTTGCGCAAAAAACGTTAAAAAAAGGGCTTCCCTGGATTTTTCATTGCCAGTGAAGGTCATATAAGCAGTGGGGGTTAGCAGCCAGTAGCTGCTTGGGTTACCTTAGCATTAGAAAATGCAGCGGGAGTCCACACATTTTATTTTTTTTACCCCCTAACCCTAGAGTTAGGGTTATGTTTTTGGGGTTTTTGTTTATTTTTTAATGAATTTAAAAAAAAAAAATACTCATGGGCTACCGAGAACCCGAGCATTTTAGTGCTCACTCATCCCTACTTCTAACCATACAGCCAGCAGATCAAGTAATCTGATCAGCTGACTCCAGTGTTGGCCGATTACTTGTTCTGGGTGCCCCTGCATCCATCGCAGCGTGTGCTGCCTGTGAGGTCAGCTGAATTCGTCCGACACTGGGGTCAGCTGATCTGAACTCTGTTGAACTCCAGCCCGCACACTCTGCGATGGATGCAGGGGGACACAGAACAAGTAATCGGCCGACACTGGAGTCAGCTGATCTGAACTCAGCTGAACTCATGACCACACAGCCCGAACATGGTCACACGTGATCGGCAGCAGGCAGTGATTGCTGTTAACCTGCATCCATCACAGCGTGGGCGGGCTGTGAGATCAGGAGTTCAGCTTATTCCCGATCAGCTGACTCCAGTGCAAGCCGATAAATTCTGTGTTCCCCTTCATCCATCACAAGTAAAAGTAGAAGCATACAATAAAATAACAATAAAATAACAATTGCGGTTGCATGCGTTGCACATTCAATCCACAGGATCCGGTCATATGCGGTTTGCATCCTGTCAAATGTGAAAGTAGCCTTACAGCTGGAGCAGGAAGAAGAAAGACAAGATGGCAGACTTACTTTGGGAGCTTACAGGAAGAAATCGCACAGACCAATTTTTGGGGCTCCACTCAAGGGGATCTGGAGCTGAGAAAAAAAGGAGACCGTCAGCTGATGATGAAATAGCTAGCAAAGTTATTGATCATTATCTCAAACCCATTGCCTCCTCTCTCTAGTCCGGCATTTCCTCTCTGCGGCGATCGCCATCCTCCTTTTTCTGAGGCCCATGTGCATGACGCGTCCTACATCATGCTCACTAGCTGGCATTGAGGTCCTGCGCAGGCGCACTTTGATCTGTCCTGCTCAAAGCAGATCCATGTATTGTAGTGCATATGCGTAAGAGATCTTTAACCCCTTAACGATCTGGTGGCTATCATGATAGCCAGGGGTGGACTGGGCTGTCTGGGGCCCACCAGGAGAATTGACTCCAGGGGCCCACCCTACAGCTAAATATAAACACCCATTAGTGTTATCGCCATTATTGTGTTGCTTTGACGGTATACACAGACGGCTCCTGCACATCTATATTGTGCATCATAACTGGGATGTACAATTATAGTAGTTTGCAGTAATGGGGTCTTTAGTGAAAACAAGTTATCACCGATCCACAGGGTAGGTTGGTGATAACTTATTGATCGGTGGAACCAGACCAGTGGAAACCGCACCGATAGGAAGATTGGGGAACTTTTTGCAGCAGCAGGTGGAGTGTGTGACCGCAGCTCCATTCATCCTCTGTGGGGTGGGATGTGTGACCGCAGTTCCACTCATCTTCTGTGGGGTGGGGTGTGTGACAGCAGCTCCATTCATCCTCTGTGGGGTGGGATGTGTGACCGCAGTTCCATTCATCCTCTGTGGGGTGGGGTGTGTGACTGCAGCTCCATTCATCCTCTGTGGGGTGGGATGTGTGACCGCAGCTCCATTCATCCTCTGTGGAGCAGCCAGATAATAACAAGCGCAGCGCTCGCAGCCACTGAGGGAATGAATGGATCAGGGGTCGAGTCGGACACGAGCTCCAGTGTAATGGGGGATAAAAGTTGCACGATCGGTGCAGGTCCCAGCAATCGGTCCACACAGATGAATAAGTTATCACTAATCTTTAGGCTACGTTCACACACTTTTTCTCTGATTTTACTGCTCCTGGTTTTGGCTTCAAATACTGAGGTAAAAAAACTCACTGAATACTCAGTGTGTGCACGTGGCCTTAGTAAAGGTGATTACTTGTTTTCACTGGAGAATCTCTGTAAGTGCATATTTACTGCAGTGTAATAGTCACAGGACAGGGCAGGACAGGGAGGGGAGGGGTTAAATGTTTAAGTATTTAATTTCTACTGGAAAAAATCTCCCCCTTATAGAGAGAAAGTAACCTCCATACACAACACAATCCACTATACCAAAATCAATAATACCATATACAAGGGGGAAATACCGCCACACCGCGACCAGACAACATATTACCACCACATAGTGACCAAATACAACCACATACAAGTAATAAATACCACCACACAGTGATCAGACAACATATTACCACCAAACAGTGACCAAATACAGCCACATACAAGGGAGAAATACCACCACACCGTGACCAGACCACATATTACCACCAAACACTGAACAAATACAGCCACATACAAGGGAGAAATACCACCACACCGTGACCAGACCACATAGTGACCGAATACAACCACATACAAGGGAGAAATACCGTGACTGACTTACCAGTGACGTCTCTAGCTGACTTTATTCATCTTCGCTTTTTCTCTTCATCCGGCGCTGACCGTCATCACTTCTTCCTGCCAAGACGCGACTCTGCAGAAAATAACAGTCACCTATAGCCGATCACTCCCAGAGTACATTCCTCACTATTTCCCCAATTTCTACACCACGTCAGACTCTTGTTCCCCCATTGGAGACAGTATCCTCAAAATGAACTTATATTTCATCAGTAATAATGTCCCCTAATTTGCCCCTACAGTAATTATGCCCCATGTGCCACCATAAACTAATAATGTATGTCCCTCATTCTGGCCCCATATAGTAATTATGTCCCTCATCCTGGCCCCATATAGTAATTATGTCCCTCATCCTGGCCCCTTTTATTTAATAATGTCTGGGGAAACAAGTGGAATCAGAAGGGGTTGTTAATTGCTTCCTGCTCAAAATATCACCCCACAATCCTGCTCTCCAAAATAGCCCCACAAAGTGCCCCTTTCCAAAATGTCCCCCCAAAAATTGCCCTTTCTATAATATCTCTCCCAACTACATCCCTGTATAAATCCCCCCCTCCTCATTATACTATGCTGCCTTCCAAAATCTTTGATGCCTCATAATGTCCCCCATTGCCCTATAATGTTCCAATTTCTTTCACAACGTCCCCCACTGACCTATAATGCCCCAATTTGCTTCATAATGGCCCCCATTACCCTATAATGTCCTTCCACTGCCCTATAATGTCCCCCGCTGCCCTATTATGTCCCCCGCTGCCCTATGATGTCCCCCGCTGCCCTATGATGTTCCCCACTGCCCTATCATGTCCCCCACTGCCCTATCATGTCCCCCACTGCCCTATCATGTCCCCCACTGCCCTATCATGTCCACCACTGCCCTATCATGTCCCCCACTGCCCTATCATGTCCCCCACTGCCCTATCATGTCCCCCACTGCCCTATAATGTCCCCCACTGCCCTATTATGTCCCCCACTGCCCTATAATGTCCCCCACTGCCCTATAATGTCCCCCACTGCCCTATAATGTCCCCCACTGCCCTATAATGTCACCCACTGCCCTATAATGTTCCCCACTGCCCTATAAAGTCCCCCACTGCCCTATAGTGTCCCTCACTGCCCTATTGTGTCCCCCACTGCCCTATTGTGTCCCCCACTGCCCTATTATGTCCCCCACTGCCCTATTATGTCCCCCACTGCCCTATAATGTCCCCCACTGCCCTATAATGTCCCCACTGCCCTATTATGTCCCCCACTGCCCTATTATGTCCGCCACTGCCCCATAATATGCTCCATAAAGTCCCCCACCGCTTCTTAATGCCACTTGTAAAATAACACTGCTCCTCCCCCACCCGCAGCCCCTCATATAAAAGTACATCTTCGACTCCTCTGGAGCGCTTACCTGTGCCTGCGCGTCCTCCTCTTCATCCCTGCAGCTGTGGCCTCGGTGATGATGATGTCGGTGCAGGACTGAGGCGCGCTCCTCTGCAGCCCTGGCGATGACGGTACGTTGCGGGGCTGAGCAGAGCTGCTCTCCCTCCTGTCACCGGCCGCACTGTACAAATGTATTGCGCGCCTGAAAGACGCGCATACATCTGAATACCGGCGCGGTTGGTGCAGGCCTGGGGACTCCCGCAGTGCACCGCTAGGACCTTTGGTGAGTCACATGACACATGTGATGTCACTAAAGGTCCTGCAACTGCGAAAACTTCAGTGATCATACAGAACTTGTACGATCACTGAAGTTTACGATTGAAAGGCTGGGTGCCGGGGCCCACTCAGGCCTGTGCATGGGCGTACCCAGGATCAAAGCCATGGTCGTTCACATTGTAAAATATTAGAACGGAAAAGGTGAATGAAACGAAAATTTTGAGAATTAAATGTAACTATAGCTCGATTAATGACTCCGCGCCCCTCTCCACACACACACACACACACACACACAATACAATACATCCCCCCATCACCCACTACATACACACACCCAAATACCATGCACCCCCCATTACCATCTCCCCACGCACACAATACAATGCACCCCCCCATCCCCACCTACGCACACACAATGCACCCCCGATCACCCCCTACACACACACACTACAATGCACCCCCATTACCCTCACACATACACACACACACACACACAATACACGCTCCATTACCCCCCCCCCACACACACACACACACACACACACAAATACATCCCCCCTTCACCTGCTACACACACAAATACAATGCACCCCCCATCACCCCCTACACACACACACCCACAATACAATGCACCCCCACTACTCCACACACACACACACACACACACACACAATGCACCCCCATTACTCCCTACACACACACACACACACAATGCACCGTCCATCAGCCCCTACACACACACAATGCACCCCCCATCACCCCCTACACACACACACACACACAATACAATGCACCCCCACTACTCCCTACACACACAATGCACCCCCATTACTCCCTACACAAACACACACACAATGCACCGTCCATCAGCCCCTACACACACACAATGCACCCCCCATCACCCCCTACACACACACACTCACAATACAATGCACCCCTACTACTCCCTACACACACAATGCACCCCCATTACTCCCTACACAAACACACACACAATGCACCATCCATCAGCCCCTACACACACACAATGCACCCCCCATCACCCCCTACACACACACACTCACAATACAATGCACCCCTACTACTCCCTACACACACAATGCACCCCCATTACTCCCTACACCCACACACACACACACACATAATGCACCGTCCATCAGCCCCTACACACACACAATGCACCCCGCATCACCCCCTAAATCTTAAGCAAAATGCAATAACAGGCAATGAAAACATAGCATCTGCGCAAAAAAGAGAATTTTGTTACTTACAATAAATTCTTTTTCTTATAGTTCCGTATTGGGAGACCCAGACCTTGGGTGTTTAGCTTCTGCCTCTGAAGGACACACAAAGTACTACACTTAAAAGTGTAGCTCCTCCCTCTGAGCTTATACACCCCCTGGTGAGCAGACCCAGCCAGTTTAGTGCAAAAGCTGAAGGAGAATAGCCACCCACAAGTAGAACAGAGCAAGAGCCGGAACAACCGGAGACTCTGTCCACGACAACAGCCGGTGATAACACGCGGAACAAGAAATTGCCAACAGGCAACAGGGAGGGTGCTGGGTCTTCCAATACGGAACTATAAGAAAAAGAATTTACGGTAAGTAAATAAAATTCTCTTTTTCTTTATCGTTCCTTTGGGAGACCCAGACCATGGGACGTTCCAAAGCAGTCCCTGGGTGGGAATAAACAGAAAAATTAAGAAGTAGGCAGAACCTAACTTCACAAATGGGCGACAGCCGCCTGAAGGATGCGTCTGCCCAAGCTCGCATCTGCCGAAGCATGAGCATGCACTTGGTAGTGCTTCGAGAAGGTATGCAGGCTAGTCCAAGTGGCAGCCTGACAGACTTGTTGAGCCGTAGCCTGGTGCCTGAAAGCCCAAGAGGCACCGACAGCTCTGGTCGAATGTGCCTTGATCCCCGGCGGGGGAGGCACCTGAGTACTCTGGTAGGCGTCCGAAATGGTCGATCTAATCCAACGGGCTAAGGTCGGCTTAGAAGCAGGGAGGCCCTTGCGCCGACCTGTGGTTAGCACAAAAAGAGAGGTGCACCGCCTAAGCGCAGCGGTGCGAGACACATAGATCCGGAGAGCACGCACCAGATCCAGAGTATGCAGCGCTTTTTCAAAGCGATGAACAGGAGCCGGACAGAAGGAAGGTAGGGTAATGTCCTGGTTAAGGTGGAAAGGAGAGACCACCTTAGGAAGAAAGTCCGGAGTCGGACGGAGAACCACCTTGTCTTGATGAAAAACTAAAAAAGGTGACTCCGAAGAGAGCGCAGCCAAATCAGAGACTCTCCTGAGGGAAGTTATGGCCACCAGAAAGGCCACCTTCTGAGAAAGACGATACAAAGAAACCTCCCCAAGAGGCTCAAAAGGGGGTTTCTGCAAAACCGTGAGAACCAAGTTAAGGTCCCAGGGATCCAAGGGCCGCCGGTAAGGCGGAATGATGTGAGACGCGCCTTGCATGAAGGTGCTAACCTGAGCCAGCCGAGCGAGACGCCGCTGGAACAGAACTGACAGAGCTGAGACTTGTCCCTTGAGAGAGTTGAGGGACAGTCCTAGCTGCAGACCGGACTGTAGAAAAGACAGAAGGGTCGGCAAGGAGAATGGCCAAGGAGGATGGTCGGTAGAGCGACACCAGGACAGGAAAATTTGTGACGGGATGCCATTAGGTCCACGTCCGGAGTGCCCCATTTGCGGCAGATTGACTGAAACACTGCCGGGTGCAGGGACCACTCGCCACCGTCCACGGTTTGACGGCTGAGATAATCTGCCTCCCAGTTTTCCACGCCTGGGATGTGGACTGCGGATATGGTGGACTTGGAGTCCTCCGCCCATTGAAGGATGCGTTGTACCTCCATCATTGCTAGGCGGCTTCGTGTCCCGCCCTGGTGATTGATGTAGGCAACCGCGGTCGCGTTGTTTGACTGGACTCGAATGTGCCTGCCCGCCAGCAGGTGGTGAGAAGCTAGGAGAGCTAGAAGCACGGCTCTGGTTTCCAGCACATTGATTGAAAGGGCTGACTCGGACGGAGTCCAAGTGCCCTGCGCTCTGTGGTGGAGACATACCGCTCCCCAGCCGGATAGACTGGCATCCGTGGTGAGAATCACCCAGGACGGGGTCAGGAAGGAGCGCCCTTGGGACAGGGAGAGGGGCCGAAGCCACCACTGAAGAGAGCTCCTGATCCGTGGCGACAGAGCCACTAACCTGTGTAAGGAGGAAGGCCGCTTGTCCCAACAGCGGAGAATGTCCAGCTGCAGGGGGCGCAGATGGAACTGGGCAAAGGGAACAGCCTCCATGGACGCTACCATTTGACCCAGCACCTGCATCAGACGCCTGAGGGTATAACGGCGGGGCCTCAGCAGAGAGCGCACCGCTAGCTGGAGTGACTGCTGTTTGACTAAGGGCAACTTCAAAAGTGCCGGCAAAGTCTCGAACTGCATCCCTAGGTACGTGAGACTCTGGGTCGGAGTCAGAGAGGATTTGGGAAGATTGACAAGCCACCCGAATTGGGCTAGAGTGGCGAGAGTGAGCGAGACACTCCGATGACAGTCTGCGCTGGATGAAGCCTTGACTAGAAGGTCGTCCAGGTAAGGAATCACTGCCAACCCCTGGAGGTGCAGAACTGCAATCACTGCTGCCATGACCTTGGTGAATACCCGAGGGGCCGTGGCTAACCCGAAGCGAAGAGCCACGAATTGGAAATGATCTTCTCCTATTGCAAAACGTAGCCAACGCTGGTGTGAAACTGCAATTGGAACATGCAGATAGGCATCTCTGATGTCGATGGATGCCAGGAAATCCCCTTGGGTCATTGAGGCAATGACTGATCGCAGAGACTCCATGCGAAAGTGCCGCACTTGAACATGCTTGTTGAGAAGCTTGAGATCCAGGATGGGCCGGAAGGTACCGTCCTTTTTGGGAACTAGGAAGAGATTTGAGTAGAAACCTCTGAACCGTTCCCGGGCGGGAACTGGTACAATTACTCCGTTGGCCTGCAAGGCTGCCACGGCCTGTGAGAAGGCGGCGGCCTTGGAGCAAGGGGGAGTTGAGAGAAAAAATCTGTTTGGCGGGCTGGAAGAGAATTCTATCCTGTAGCCGTGGGAGATGATATCTCTCACCCACTGATCGGAGACGTGTTGAAACCAAGCGTCGCCAAAGTGGGAGAGCCTGCCACCGACTAAGGACGTCGCCGGAGCGGGCAGAGAGTCACGAGGAGGCTGCCTTAGTGGCAGCACCTCCTGCGGTCTTCTGTGGACGCGCTTTTGGGCGCCAGTTGGATTTCTGGTCCTTGGCTGAGTTAGCGGACAAGGCCGAGGGCTTAGAGGACGACCAGTTGGAGGAACGAAAGGAGCGAAACCTCGACTGACTCCTACCCTGGGCAGGTTTCCTGGTTTTGGTTTGTGGCATGGAAGTACTCTTCCCGAAAGTAGCTTCCTTAATAATTTCATCCAGCTGTTCTCCGAACAGCCGGGACCCAGCAAAAGGGAGCCCAGCAAGGTACTTCTTAGAAGAAGCATCTGCCTTCCACTCTCGAAGCCACAAGATCCTGCGGATAATGAGGGAATTAGCCGAAGCCACCGCAGTGCGGTGAGAAGCCTCCAGCATGGCAGACATGGCGTAAGATGAAAAAGCTGAAGCTTGAGAAGTTAAGGCAACCATTTCGGGCATAGATTCCCTGGTGAGGGAATGCATCTCCTGCTGCAAAAGTCGGGGAAAACGCGGCCCCCGCCGCTTCATACACGGATTTGGCCAGAAGGTCAATCTGACAGTCAGTGGAATCCTTAAGGGAGGTGCCATCAGCCACCGACACAACGGTCCGGGCTGAGAGCCTAGACACCGAAGGGTCTACCTTTGGTGAATGAGCCCACTCCTTGACCACCTCAGGTGGAAAGGGAAAACGGTCATCAGAACCACGCTTTGGGAAGCGTTTGTCAGCACAGGCCCTGGGCTTGGTCACAGCAGCCTGAAAACTGGAGTGGTTAAAGAACACACTCTTTGCTCTCTTAGGCTAGGTAAACTGGTGTTTTTCTGCCAGAGAGGGTTGTTCCTCTGATACTGGCGGATTGAGATCCAGTACAGAATTAATGGAAGCAATCAAGTCACTAAGATCTGAGTCACCCTCGGACAGATCAATGGGGTACATGGAGTTAGCCTCCGAGCCCCCTGTAAAGGCATCCTCCTCATCCTGCGAGTCAGCTCTTGAATCAGAGCCGCGGGAGGAGGAGGGAGAGGAAACCCTGCGTCTCCTCTTAGGAGGACGGGGTCTAGGCCCTGATGATGAATCCTCTGTGAGCTCCGGTCCTAAGGGACCCTTAGCAGTAGAGGCACCCTGTGAAGGGGGCTGATGCATATTCATCAAAGTCCTGGACAGAAGTCCCATGGACTCAGCAAAAGACTGGGAAATAGACCTAGAAAAGGATTCTACCCAAGCCGGGGGTTCAGCCACAGGTGCAGGAGCAGCCTGAGAGACCACTGGGGGTGAGACTCCATGCTGTGGCACCACCAAGTTAGAGCAGACATCACAATGTGGATAGGTGCTCGGTTCATGCAGCTGGAGCTTACATGCAGCGCATACAGTATAAAGCTTTGGAGCCTTGCTCCTCATGTGAGACATGCTGCTGGAGCGGGGGCTCTGCAAGAGAATGAACCCCAGAGAGTATATACAGTGGTCCACAACCAGAGACCGGTTCTCGGGCGACAGCTAGAGAATCCGCCGGAAATGCCAATAAATACAGTAAGCACACTCTCCCCAAACAATAAAGCACAGGGACCCCCAATATATAAACGTCTCAGGTACTTAGCTGCTGAGACGCAGGGCCAGGTCCCTGGGGATGAGTGCTCCGGTCCAGCAGGGTCCTGAAGGGCTGCGGATGGAGACCGGTCTCCTGCCAGGCATGGAGACTGTGCTGGCTCCCACTTCAAGCCAGAGCCCAGGAGGGATGGTGAAGGAGCACGGCATGTAAGGCTCCAGCCTTGGAAATCAACTTTACAACACCGCCGACACAGTGGGGTGAGAAGGGACATGCCGGGGGTCCAGACGTGGACCCGCACTTCTTCAATCTCATTCCAAAAAGGAAAAAATCATATGAGAATGCATGTGTGGATGTATGCCTCCTGAACACAAAGCGATAAACTGGCTGGGTCTGCTCACCAGGGGGTGTATAAGCTCAGAGGGAGGAGCTACACTTTCAAGTGTAGTACTTTGTGTGTCCTCCGGAGGCAGAAGCTAAACACCCAAGGTCTGGGTCTCCCAAAGGAACGATAAAGAAAATGATACTGTTAAAAACGTCAGCTCGAGATACTAACAAAAGCCATCACTGAGCCATAGATTTAAAAAAATGAGAACGCTATGGGTCTCAGAAAATGGCGCAAAACGTCCGTCACTTTTTTCGGACAAACTTCTGATTATTTTTTTAACCCCTTAGATTAAAATAAACCTATTCATGTTTGGTGTCTACAAACTTGCAGTAACCTCAGGCATCACAGCAGCACATCAGGTTTACCATATAGTGAACACAGTGAATAAAATGTCTCAAAAACAATAGAGCAATCACACTTTTTTTTGCAATTTCTCCACATTTGGAATTTTTTTGCCATTTTACAGTACACTGCATGGTAAAACTCACGGTTTCATTTAAAATTACAGCTCATTCTGCAAAAAATGAGCCCTCACATGACCATATTGACTGAAAAATAAAAAAAGTTACGTCTGTCAGAAGAATGGCAAACCCCCCAAAAATACCGGAAAGTGTAAAGTCGGCCGGTCGTGAAGGGGTTAACCTTTCCTCACGCCTGCACATTACAGTACTTTGATCAGCAGGGCAGATGAATGCGCCTGCGCAGGACCGCAATGTCGGCTCGTGTGGATGACGTAGACACATCATCCACACCGGACTGGGAAGAAGGAGGCCGAAGATCGCAGCAGAGAGGATGCGTCAGACCTGAAAGAGGAGGCACCGCACTGGAGAGCTGCGACACCCATTGGACTGGACCCACCCTAGGTGAGTATTATAAAAGTACTTTTTCCGTTTTACAGAGCGGCCTAGGCTCTTATATACAGTATTTTGGAATGCTGTATATAAGAACTCAGTGGTATTGGACACAGCTTGTAGTCCCCAAATCTGGTGACAGATTCCCATTAAAAAATCGGAAAGAACACAAACTTACACAATAAATCACCAACATATTTGTGCTTCTAAGGGCGTGATTTATTACGCCCAGTATCCATGCCAGAAAATCTACATAGGAATGACCACAAGGGACTTAACCTCTTACAGACATTGGACGTACTGGGTACATCGTAGATAATGGCGGTGTAATCATCGTCGGCTGCTGCAGTAAACCGGCACCGATTTCCGCACATATATGCTGATCTGAACAGCAGACATGTGTAGCTTACAAGAAAGGGTGGATCCACGATTCACCCATGCCTTTTAATCCCTTAGACCGCGCTGTCAATTACTGACAGCGCAATGTGAATGGCCATGGCAGGGAAATTTCCTTTCCTCGACGCTATCGGAGTCCCCGTGACGCGATCACGGGAAGCCGATGGTTGCCATGGTAGCACAGGGTTATGTCATGACTCATGACTCACATCCTGTTACAGCCGGCTGGTTGTAACAGGACAGCAGCATTTCAGCTGATCAGAGCTCTGCCGCTCTGATCAGCAGAAATGAACAAGCGATCAGACAGCTAATCCTTACCCCTAGGGGGACTATTAAAATAAAAAAAGTTTAAAAAAAAGTTTTAAAGAATTAAAAAAAACAACTAAAAATTTAAATCACTCCCCATTCGCCCCACTAAAAATCAAAGGGTTAAAAAAATAATAAATATACACTCATTTGGTATCACAGAGTTCAGAAATGCCCAGTCTATCAAAATCTAAAATGAATTGATATGATCGGTAGACGGCGTAGCCGTAAAAAAAAATTCCAACCGGCAATCCCCATTCGCCCCACTAAAAATAAGAGGGTTAAAAAAAAGGGAATTTTGTTTACTTACCGTAAATTCCTTTTCTTCTAGCTCCTATTGGGAGACCCAGACAATTGGGTGTATAGCTTCTGCCTCCGGAGGCCACACAAAGTATTACACTTTTAAAAAAGTGTAACCCCTCCCCTCTGCCTATACACCCTCCCGTGGATCACGGGCTCCTCAGTTTTGGTGCAAAAGCAGGAAGGAGAAAACTTATAAATTGGTCTAGGGTAAATTCAATCCGAAGGATGTTCGGAGAACTGAAGACCATGAACCATAAGAACAAATCAACATCAACAACATGTGTACACAAAAGAACAACCAGCCCGAAGGGCACAGGGGCGGGTGCTGGGTCTCCCAATAGGAGCTAGAAGAAAAGGAATTTACGGTAAGTAAACAAAATTCCCTTTTTCTTTGTCGCTCCATTGGGAGACCCAGACAATTGGGACGTCCAAGAGTAGTCCCTGGGTGGGTAAAAGAATACCTCAATAAAAGGAGCCGAAAACGGTCCCCTCTTACAGGTAGGCAACCGCCGCCTGGAGGACTCTCCTACCTAGACTGGCGTCTGCCGAAGCATAGGCATGCACTTGATAGTGCTTCGTGAAAGTGTGCAGACTAGACCATGTAGCTGCCTGACACACCTGCTGAGCCGTCGCCCGGTGCCGCAAAGCCCAGGACGCTCCTACGGCTCTGGTAGAATGGGCTTTCAACCCTGAAGGAAGTGGAAGCCCAGAAGAACGGTAGGCCTTGAGAATCGGTTCCTTGATCCACCGAGCCAAGGTTGACTTGGAGGCCTGAGAGCCCTTACGCTGGCCAGCGACAAGGACAAAGAGGGCGTCTGAACGGCGCAGGGGCGCCGTGCGAGACACGTAGAACCGGAGTGCTCTCACTAGATCCAAAGAGTGCAAATCCTTTTCACACTGGTGAATTGGATTAGGGAAAAAGGAAGGCAAGGAGATATCCTGATTTAGATGAAAGGGGGATACCACCTTAGGAAGAAATTCCGGGACAGGACGCAGAACCACCTTATCCTGGTGAAAAACCAGGAAGGGGGCTTTGCATGACAGCGCTGCAAGCTCAGACACTCTCCGAAGTGATGTGACCGCCACCAGGAAGGCCACCTTCTGAGAAAGACGGGAAAGAGAAACATCCCGCAGCGGCTCAAAAGGCGGCTTTTGAAGAGCCGTCAGAACCCTGTTAAGATCCCAAGGATCCAACGGACGTTTGTAAGGTGGGACCATGTGGCAAACCCCCTGCAGGAACGTGCGGACCTGCGGAAGCCTGGCTAGACGCTTTTGAAAAAAAAACACGGAGAGCGCCGACACTTGGCCCTTGAGAGAGCCGAGGGACAAACCCTTGTCCATTCCAGATTGTCGGAATGAAAGAAATGTGGGTAAAGCAAACGGCCATGGAGACAAACCGTTATCAGAGCACCAGGATAAGAAAAGTTGCCAAGACCTGTAATAGATTTTGGCGGACGTTGGCTTCCTGGCTTGTCTCATGGTGGCAATGACATCCTGAGATAACCCTGAAGACGCTAGGAGCCAGGACTCAATGGCCACACAGTCAGGTTGAGGGCCACAGAATTCAGATGGAAAAACGGCCCTTGTGACAGCAAGTCTGGACGGTCTGGAAGCGCCCACGGTTGACCCACCGTGAGATGCCACAGATCCGGATACCACGACCGCCTCGGCCAGTCTGGAGCGACGAGAATGGCGCGACGGCAGTCGGACCGGATCTTGTGTAGTACTCTGGGCAGCATTGCCAGAGGGGGAAACACATATGGCAGTCGAAACTGCGACAAATCCTGGACCAGAGCGTCCGCTGCCAGAGCTCTGTGATCCTGAGACCGTGCCATGAAGGCCGGGACCTTGTTGTTGTGTCTCGATGCCATGAGATCGACGTCCGGCATTCCCCAGCGGCGACAGATCTCTCGAAACACGTCTGGGTGAAGAGACCATTCCCCCGCGTCCATGCCCTGACGACTGAGAAAATCTGCTTCCCAGTTTTCCACGCCCGGGATGTGAACTGCGGAGATGGTGGAGCCTGTGACTTCCACCCACTGCAGAATCCGCTCGACTTCCTGGAAGGCTTGACGACTGCGAGTGCCGCCTTGGTGGTTGATGTAGGCGACGGCAGTGGCGTTATCCGACTGGATTCGGATCTGCCTGCCCTCCAGCCACCGATGGAAAGCCAATAGGGCTAGATATACTGCCCTTATCTCCAGAATATTGATATGAAGGGACGATTTTATTGGAGTCCAGGTTCCTTGAGCCCTGTGGTGGAGAAAAACCACTCCCCAACCTGACAGGCTCGCGTCCGTGGTGACCACGGCCCAGGTTGGGGGGAGGAAGGATTTTCCCCGAGACAGAGATGTGGGTAGGAGCCACCACTGAAGTGATGTTTTGGTTGCAAGTGAAAGAGAGATGTTCTTGTCGAGGGAAGACGAACTCTTGTCCCATTTGCGAAGAATGTCCCATTGGAGTGGCCGTAGATGGAATTGCGCGAACGGCACTGCCTCCATAGGAGCAACCATCTTCCCCAGGAAGTGCATGAGGCGCCTTAAGGGGTGTGACTGACTCCGAAGAAGTGACTGCACCCCCGCCTGCAGAGAAAGCTGTTTGTCCCGCGGTAGCTTGACTAACGCTGGAAGGGTATGAAACTCCATCCCGAGGTAAGTCAGTGATTGGGTCGGCGTCAACTTGGATTTCGGGAAATTGATGATCCACCCGAACTGCTGGAGAGTCGCCAGAGTGACGGTAAGACTTCGTTGACACGCCACCCGAGAAGGGGCCCTGACTAGGAGATCGTTCAAGTATGGGATTACCGAGTGGCCCTGAGAGTGCAGGACCGCCACGACGGATGCCATGACTTTGGTGAAGACCCGTGGGGCTGTCGCCAGGCCGAAGGGCAATGCGACGAACTGAAGGTGTTCGTCCCCGATGGCGAAACGCAGGAAACGTTGGTGTTCGGGTGCGATCGGCACATGGAGATAAGCATCCTTGATGTCGATCGATGCTAGGAAGTCTCCTTGTGACATCGAGGCGATGACCGAGCGGAGAGATTCCATCCGAAACCGTCTGGTTCTCACATGTCTGTTGAGCAGCTTGAGGTCCAGAACGGGACGGAAAGACCCGTCCTTTTTTGGCACCACGAACAAGTTGGAGTAAAATCCGCGACCACGTTCCTGAAGGGGAACGGGAATCACAACTCCTTCCATCTTTAGAGCGTCCACTGCCTGAAACAGTGCGTCTGCCTGTGCGGGGGGTGGGGAGGTTCTGAAAAAACGAGCCGTAGGTCGAGAGCTGAACTCTATCCTGTAACCATGAGACAGAATGTCTCTCACCCATCGGTCTTGAACGTGTGGCCACCAGGCGTCGCCAAAGCGGGAGAGCCTGCCACCGACCGAGGATGTGGCTAGATGAGGCCGAGAGTCATGAGGAGGCCGTCTTGGAGGCAGTGCCTCCTGCGGCCTTTTGGGGGCGTGACTTGGACCGCCACCCATAGGAGTTCCTCTGGCCTTTCTCCGGCCGGTTGGACGAAGAGGATTGGGGTTTGACGGAGGGACGAAAGGACCGAAACCTCGATTGGATTTTTCTCTGCTGAGGTCTCTTAGGTTTGGACTGGGGTAAGGAGGAGTCCTTTCCCGAGGATTCCTTAATAATCTCATCCAACCGTTCGCCAAACAAACGTTCGCCAGAAAAAGGCAAACCAGTTAAGAACCTTTTGGAAGCAGAGTCTGCTTTCCATTCGCGCAGCCACATGGCCCTGCGGACTGCCACGGAGTTAGCGGATGCTACAGCCGTACGGCTAGCAGAGTCCAGGACGGCGTTCATGGCTTAGGACGAAAATGCTGATGCCTGAGAGGTCAAGGAAGACACATGCGGAGCAGAATTCCGCGTGACAGCATTAATCTCAGTCAGACATGCCGAGATTTCTTGGAGAGCCCACACAGCCGCAAAGGCCGGGGCAAAAGACGCGCCCGTGGCCTCATAAATAGACTTCACCAAGAGCTCTATCTGTCTGTCAGTGGCATCCTTCAGGGATGAGCCATCGGCAACAGACACAACGGACCTAGCAGCCAATCTAGAGACTGGCGGATCCACCTTGGGTGAGTGCGCCCAGCCCTTAACGACCTAAGGTGAAAAGGGATAACGCGTGTCAGAGTGCCTTTTAGCAAAACGCTTTTCCGGGACCGCTCTGGGCTTCTGGACAGCGTCCCTGAAGTTAGAGTGATCAAAGAACGTATTGCGCGTACGTTTGGGGAATCGAAATTGGTGTTTCTCCTGCTGAGAAACCGACTCCTCTACCGTTGGAGGCGGGGGAGAGAGATCCAACACCTGGTTGATGGACGAAATAAGATCATTTACTAAGGCGTCCCCCTCAGGGGTATCAAGGTTGAGGGCGAAGTCAGGGTCAGAGCCCTGAGCTCCCACGTCCGCCTCGTCATCCTGAGAGTCCTCCAGCTGAGATCCAGAGCAGCGTGAGGAAGCCGGGGAAGAGTCCCAGCGAGGCCGCTTAGCCGGTCTGGGACTGCGATCCAGGCAGGAGTCCTCCGCCTGGGACCTAGGGGCTATCCTGGGAGCGCGCTGCGGCGCGGACCGAGAAGGCCCTGGAGGAGACAAACTAACAGGGGCCGGGGCCTGTGAAGAGCCCGGTATGGATTGCAAAGCCTCAAGGAGCTTAGATGACCATTTGTCCATAAACTGTGCAATGGATTGAGAAAGTGACAGAGAGTTTCTCAGCGAAAGAGGCCAATGACGGTGACTCTGTCCCTGCAGCCTGCTCAGGAGGAGCAGGGGGATCTACATGAGCCGAGGGGCCCACAAGTGCCCCGGGCTCCGGCTGAGCAAGCGTGGCAGGAGTCGAGCATTGATCACAGTGAGGGTAGGTGGATCCCGCAGGCAACATAGCCCCACAAGAGGTACAGGCTGCGAAAAAAACCTGTGTCTTAAGGGCTTTGCTCCTTGTGGACGACATGCTGCAAGCAATAAGTGTCCCTTAGGAGAGCGACCACTGAGGGTATATGGGAAAGGGTTAAACAGCCGTTCCGAATATATATAATATATGTAGATATATATATCACGGCACCCTAGGGGAACCAGCACCGGGTGACCGGTGTGGCTTACCAACCGCTGGTGTCCTCCAGATTCCCTGTCGTGGGTCCCCCAGAGCTGTAGAGATGTGCAGCTGCAGCATACACCGGCAGAATGCCAAACATGGCCGCCGGAGCTCTCAAGGAGGGAGTGGAGCCATGGGCGGCGCCAGCAAAAGGCGGGAATCTGGAGGCCCCATAGTGGTCCATAAGAGGGGAGGGGAGGCATGCAACGATGCTCCAGCCCTCTGTCGGTAATACCGCCCTTCCCCCTGACAAGCAGGCCCGGGGGCGGGATTTTTCGCGACTAGGCCGCGATGAAGCCGGGGACTAAATTTAAGGCCATGCCCGACAAGCAGGCACGGCCGGCGCGGAAGTCCGATGAAAAAACAACGGACGGCGCTACTGGGGAGAGAGGCGACCTCTCTCCCCGTACCGTCCCCCCATGGGGACACAGAGTACCATGAAGGTGCAGGGCCCGGTCCCTGGGGATGAAAACGCTCCGGTCCAGCAGGTTCCACCAGGGGCTGCGGATGGAGCACGGTCTCAGCAGGTGAATGACCGATGAAGCTCCCACTTCTCCCAGAGCCGCATAAGGGATGGTGAAGGAGACGGCATGTAGCTCCAGCCTTTGTACCCGCAATGGGTACCTCAACCTTAACAACACCGCCGACATAGTAGGGTGAGAAGGGAGCATGCCGGGGACCCCATAGGGGACTTCTTTTCTTCTGTCATACTATGTATGATAACTCTTTTTTTTTTTTTTTTCCATGAGTGGATGTGTGCCTCCTTCCACACAAAGCATAAAACTGAGGAGCCCGTGATCCACGGGAGGGTGTATAGGCAGAGGGGAGGGGTTACACTTTTTTAAAAGTGTAATACTTTGTGTGGCCTCCGGAGGCAGAAGCTATACACCCAATTGTCTGGGTCTCCCAATGGAGCGACAAAGAAATAATAAATATACACTCATTTGGTATCACAGAGTTCAGAAATGCCCAGTCTATCAAAATCTAAAACGAATTAATATGACCGGTAGACGTCGTAGCCGTAAAAAAAAATTCCAACCGGCAAAGTTAAGTTTTTTGGTCTTCACAAATTGCAAAATGCAAACAAATAAGCCATCAGTGAGCCCCATATCCCGAAAAATGAGAACACTACAAGTTGCAGAAAATGGCGCTGAAAGTGCTCCAATTTTTTGGACAAACCTTTTTTTAACCCCTTAGATAAAAGTAAACCTAAACATGTTTGGTATCAACGAACTCATACCAACCTGAAGTATCACACCCACCCATCAGTTTTACCATACAGTGAACACGGTGAATAAAGTACCCCATAAACCATTGTCCAATCACACTTTTTTGTAATTTTTCCACACGTGGAAATTTTGTGCTGTTTTCCAGTACCATATATGGTAAAACTCATGGTTTCACTTAAAAGACCAATACGTCCTGCAAAAAACAAGCCCTCTTATGGCAAGATTGACGAGAAAAATAAAAAAGTTACGACTCTCGGAAAAAGGGGAGCAAAAAACAAAAACGGAAAAATCGTCCAGTGGTTAGGGGGTTAAAGGTGGGAGTCCGTGAGCACATCAGGGACATTGAGAAAACAAAGACTCTGCATGAGGCGGAACACCTAAAAACCCTACCAAAACATTTCCAATTGTACCATAAATCTGACTCAAGCAAATTAAAGAAGTTGTCCGACATTAGCTTACCAAAAAAATTTGAGTTTATCTGTGCTGTATTGTCATATAAAACACCCCTACATTGTTATTTTTTGTTTTCTAACTTTTGTTCCAGTTGAATTATCCCTTTATTCTCTGCAGTTCTTTGTTTACATTTTGCTCTAGCAAACTGACCACTTCCTGTGCAAAACCTCAGTTAGAGCTGGCACCGCCCGGCCTCACTGTCCAGCCCCGTCCAATGCCCGCCCCCTGCACACACATTCCCTGTCAGTATTCTACCCCAGCACCTGATCTGTTCTCACTCTAGCAATGAAAATAACAGCCCCACATCGGGCTCTGTGCCACACACACACACACACACACACACACACATCGGGCTCTGCGCCACACATATCAGGCTCTGCAACCCTCCCCCACACACACACACACACGGCGCTCTGTACCGACCTCCCCCTCACCATCGTTCTGTACCAACCCCTACCCCCATAGGGAAAACATGTAGGCTACATTCACATGACCGTTCCGTTTTTGCGGTCCGAAAAAAATGCCCAATTTTTTCACGAATACATCCGTGTGTCATCCGTGTGCCTTCCGTTTTTTTTTTGCGTACCGCAAAAAACGGAAGCAGCAAGAAAGATAAATAGAAGAGTAGATATAGAGATGAATAGATAGATATAGAGACAGAGAGATAGAGGGATGAATGAATGAACAGAGGGATAGATAGATAGATAGATAGATAGATAGATAGATAGATAGATAGATAGATAGATAGATGAGAAAGACATATAATGTCCTACCCCCCCTGCATATTCTAAGCTGGCACCCTTTAGTAACTTTCATGTGGCACTAATGTGTGCTTAGCCTTGTATTTATCCAAAAAATAAATCAAAAATAATTAAAAAAAAAACAAACGACAATGGGTCCCCCATACTTTTGTAGCCAGCTAGGGTAAAGCAGATGGCTGCAGCCTGCAAACCACAGCTGGCAGCTTCAGCTTGGCTGGTAATCTAAAACAGAGGGCACCCCACGCTGTTATTTTAAATTAAATAAATAATTTAAAACAAAAAACATGGGGTCCCCCCAAATTGGATCACCAGCCAAGGTAAAGCAGACAGCTGTGGTCTAGTATTCTCAGACTAGGGAGGCCCACTGTTATTGGACACTCCCCAGCCTAAAAATAGCAGGCCACAGCCGCCCCAGAAGTGGCACATCCATTAGATGTGCCAATCCTGGTGCTTCGCCCCAACTTATCCCGTGCCCTGGTGCGGTGGAAAACGAGGTAATATAAGGGGTTGATGCCAAATGTGTAATGTCACCTGGCATCAAGCCCTGGGATTAGTGATGTCACGCGTCTATCAGATATCCGACATCACAAACCCAGTCAGTAATAAAAAAAAATAGACAACAAAAAAAAAAGTTTTATCTGAAAAAACACTCCTCAAAACATTCCCTCATTCACCAATTTATTCAAAAGAAAAACAAATCCAGGTCCAGCATAATCCAATAAGGGGGTCCCATGACAATCCATACCATAGTCAATGTCCCAGTCAATGAAGAACAGAATGTTCCTCATTGGCTGGGAGAGTAATGCAGTGACCTGAGCTAACATCAATAGCCCAGGTCACTGCAGGGGATGCCGAGCGCTGCTGTCAGGAGGTTAAATGAAATCATTACCTGCGGTGACGATCTTCGCTTCACTCCTGTCAGCGCTGTCCCTGACTTCTATGCCCGCCGCGTTCTCAGCAGTATCGCCCGAGACGTCACCGCTAGTGACGTGAGAACGCAGCGGCATAGAAGGCAGTGACAGCGCTGACAGGAGTGAAGCGAAGATTGTCACAGCAGGCAATGATGTCATCTAACATCCTGATGGCAGCGCTCGTTATCCCCGCGGCTGCCTGCGCTGCAATGTGAGAGGCTGCTGAGCCTGCAATGAAGGCAGCCGCGGGGCTGGAGCGGGACACAGACTGCACGGGCACACCTGCTATCCTGAGCAGGGGGCCTGGTGCTGGCGTTGACACCGTGGGCGGGGAGAGTACTGGGTGCGGAGGAATGTGTAGGAGGGTGCAGGGAAGAGGTGCGGGGACCCCACGCACTGTACTCGCCCAGCAGGGCGGCAACATGCTGTTCTAGATTTGCATGTCAACATGGTCCTGCCCATGTTGACATGAAATGACTGGAAGCAGCAAAATTGCGGCAGGAGCGATCACATGACCGCTCTGAGCCGGGGAAAAAAGGCTGACAGCAGGGCAGGTAAGTGATCACCAGCTACTTACCTGCCCCAATGTAGCCCAATAGGGTAATAATGAAGAAAAGTCAAAATAAGCCGGATAACCCCTTTAATTATAAAGGCCATAGATCAGAGGTTAGATGTGGTAACCTATTTAAGGCCCTTGCGCAACTTGAGTTATTGGATTTATAGATTGGACACAAGGACTACTATTGGGCTCAATGAGAGCTTTGACTGCTTTCTTTAATTGGGTATTTTTATGTGGTGTGAGAATGGGACTGTTTGTGTTAAATTATTTTTTAATTGTTTCTTTTTATCCATAATTTAGAGATCTGTATATGCTAAAATACCTGTGGTGGTCTGCAAATTTTGAGGTACTTCACGCGACCCGCTCAGTGACTTAGATGTTGACTTTGATTGGGTCTTTTCCCTGAATGAAGTGCCTATGAGAAAATAAGAAAAATGATTATTACCTAAGAAAAGTGGAGAAAAACATTGTACAACAATTTAATTATAGTTAGGATACAACTAATATTTAATACATTTACTCAATAATTTAGTTTTTTGCATTTCTTGATTTTGTTTGCCTTATGGCATGTCATTTTTAATTTTGCATATAATATTTCTGTTTACACAACTACATAAACACTATGCACTTTTTTTGTTTGTCTATTGATTAGTGATGGACAGACCCGAACTGTAAAATTTAGAATCCGAGAGGTTTTAAAAATACCCGAGTACCGGACCCGGGCCTGGAATTCTCAGGGAACTCCGGATAATGATCCGGAACCTTTGGAAATAAAAAATAAAAAAAGGAAAAATAAAGAAAATAAGAATAAAGCAGGCGCGTTATAACAATAGCAGCCCACAGCCACTCAGGATTGTCACATCCATTAGATGTGACAATCCTGGCACTTTACCCGATTCTTCCCGAATCCCCTGGTGCGGTGGCAATCAGGCTAATAAGGGGTTAATAACAGCTCACATCTGCCACTAAGCCCTAGATTAGCAATGGCAGGGTCTATGAAAACCCTACCCCCATTACTAATCTGTAAGTGAAAAGAAATAAACACAAACACAAAATAAGATAAAAACAACACCCTCTTTCACTCCTTTATTAACCCCAAAAACACCCAGGTCTGATGTAATCCACACGAGGTCCCATAACGATTCCAGCTCTGCTACATCTGAAGTGACAGCGCGTGGGCATAGAATATGACCACCCACTGTGATCTTAAGGCAGAGAATGAGTCGCAGCGATGTGTGGTGACGTAAATTAGATTATTTGCGGTCACAGCTGGAGCTGCCCATTGTCATCCACCTAGATCGCAGGTAACCTGACCTCAGGTGACCTCATTGAACTGAGTGACCACTACTATCCATAAAAGTGGCATAATACTTTGGCAAAATTACTCCCAGAAATAAAATGTGAGTCAGAAATACATTCAGGCATCTTCCGCATGCTGTTGCCATTCAGTTTCAACAAATTTCCATCAATTGCAATATTTTTACAGCCCTCGCAGGCCTATTTCCAAGGTCCTCTAGAAAATTATTCGAGTTTCCCATTGACTTGGATTGGGTTCGTTATTCAGTATGAATACACAAATGTAGAAATTATTGGATTTGAACAATCCGAACCCGAATATTTTAGCATTCGCCCATATCTAGTCATCACTAATGATAATTTTAAGGATGTCTAAAACTGATCAACTGGGAAAAGGTTGTTGCATCACTCGTAAATCAAATGCCATGTCCTTCTTCAATTTGTCCAATTATTAATACCAGGTTTTGGTTAAAATGAGGCTACCATTTCAAGGTTCATTTTTCATCAAGGAGAAACTACGCTGAAAATCTATCTTTTGAATCATGTGCATTGAATATTTTTTTGGTATGGTATCAGAGGACTCAGAAGGAAAAATGTATGTAACAAAATTAAAACATTGTCGTCCATTTGGCTTATCCAAAATCTATTAATTTTACACTAGGTGGTAAGATAGATGACATCTTTATTATCTGGAGAAGTACCGGTCCTGAACTGCAGAGCTTCATGACTTGGTTGAACAATAACCCATATAACATCAAACTAACCTATAAGACAGATCGGGAGGCAATTGATTTTCTGGACTATAATATAAAAATGGGGTACCAGACAGAAAAGGGTTCTCCACGGGTACAATTATTATCAACAAGTAAGAGGGAAGAATCTTTTGCCTCACAGATACATTTCATCTCCAAGTTAACAGTCAGAGGGGGGCGATCAGGCAGATCTTGAACAAACACTGGTCGTTACTGAAGACCGACCAGAGTTTGAACGACGTTTTACTCATCGCCCACTCTTACCTGTTAGAAGGGGGAAAAGCCTAAAGGATATGCTGGTGAAGAACCATTACGTACCTAGGGTGGTATCTCGCTTTGAGAAAGGGAGTCCCAAATTTGGTTGTTTTCCTTTTGTCTGCCCAGAGATGTTGTCAGCTTGGGATGGACCTAAAGAGTATAAAATAAAAAGTTACAACTCATGCAGTAAAAGTCACGTTATCTATTATGCAGTATGTGGCTGTAGCCTAATTTATATTGGGTTAACATCAAGGGAACAACGCGTCCGCACGAGGGAACATGTTAGGGACATAATTGCGGTGTGTGATGTTGTGGATCTTGATTCCCTGAGGATGATCCAGAGACATTTCAAGCTGCGCCATGACTGTGGTCCCACTTTGTGGTATCGCAAGGTCCATTTAGAATCTAGGGGTATATATATATACACACATATTACTATAAGAATTTTGTCTCTGCATGATATAGGGACATTAGAAAATCTTTTAAGGACTATACATGGTCATATTCTTTAGGCTAAAGCTGGTGTCACACTAAACGACAGCAACAACGACGTCGCTGTTACATCACCATTTTCGGTGACGTAACAGCGACCTTGTAAGTCGCTGTTATGATCGCTGCTTAGCTGTCAAACACAGCAGAAGCAGCGATCATAAGGTCGCTGTGCTACATGTTCAGAGAGCAGGGAGCCGCGCTTAGCGCTGGCTCCTTGCTCTCCTGCAGCACACATCGGGTTAATTAACCCGATGTGTGCTGCAGCTACATGTCACAGTTCAGAGAGCAGGGAGCCGCGCTTAGCGCTGGCTCCTTGCTCTCCTGCAGCACACATCGGGTTAATTAACCCGATGTGTGCTGCAGCTACATGTCACAGTGCAGAGAGCAGGGAGCCGCGCGCACTGCTTAGCGCTGGCTCCTTGCTCTCCTTGCTACAGTATACATCGGGTTAATTACCCGATGCGTACTGCAGCCACATGTCACAGTGCAGGAGCCGGCACTGGCAGCAAGAGCGGAGGCTGGTAACCAGCGTAAACATCGGGTAACCAGGGAAAGGTCTTCCCTTGGTTACCCGATGTTTACGCTGGTTACAGCTTACCGCAGCTGCCAGTGCCGGCTCCTGATCGCTTCATTTCGTCGCTCTCTCGCTGTCACACACAGCGATGTGTGTGTCACAGCGGGAGAGTGACGACCAAAAAATGAAGCTGGACATTCAGCAACGACCGGCGACCTCACAGCAGGGGCCAGGTCGTTGCTGGATGTCACACACAGCGACAGCGACGTCGCTGCAACGTCACAGAAAATGGTGACGTAGCAGCGACGTCGTTGTCGTCGTCGTTATGTGTGACACCAGCTTAAGGCTGATTCTCCTTATGTTTGGATGATTTTCTTACCACCCTGGTCGTGCCCTTTCACTTGCCAGTAGTAGATATGGTCTCGTTGGGTGCGCATGTGCGGGGCTGCCTCAGCATGAGTCCCCGCCAAGGGAGCTTCCTTAGAAGGATGCATGGGTTAACTGACGTTAGTGGAAGTATTCTTCCGATCCACGCTTCCCCTGGAATGACTGGATGAGGCGGACTCTATGTGCGGCGTCCCACCCCCTGCATGCGCCCAAACAGCGACGATCTCGCCCAAGACACCACATAATAAAACATGCACATTACACTTTCCTCAAGCGAGTAAGCCAGGTGAGAAACGCGTGTCAGGGCTACTCAAAACATCCAGTTATAAGTGCACTTTATAGGTGAGTCCGGATCACGATGATTCATGGCTGTTAGCTCTATCGGTAATAGTAATGGTAGCCTTTGAGGCTTAGGCTGCGTTACATGGGTGATATTAGATTTTTGTGTTGTTATAGCGCCACCAGGTGGCCATCTGTATTAGTACATGCAGTGGTACCTGCAATGTATTTCAATGACCCCGATCCTGCTGTACCGGAAGTCGCCGGATCCTGATAGACAGAATCCTGTTTTTTGTACTGAGCATGCCCAGAAAGCAGCTTGGCATGGTCAATACAGAAATCTCCCTCTCTCTCAGACAGAAGACCAGGATCGTGAAGGGGTGAGAGGGAGTAATAAAGATGGAGTCCCTAAGTGTGTCTGTGTATTTATTTCTAATAAAGTATTTTTTCTGTGTGATGTCTTTTTTTTAACCCTTTATTGGAGATTCTTAATGGCCGGGTCAAACTTGGCCTGACATTAGCAATCTCAGGCTTTATACCAGCAGGTAAAACAAAGCTGGTATTAACCCCTTATTACCCAACGTGCCACCCGGCACCAGGGCCGCTTGGAGAGATGTTGGACACAACGCCAGAAGATAGCGCTTTTAAGAAAGCGCCATATTCTGTGGCGACTGTTGACTGCAATTCGCAGCAGGGGGGGGGCCAAGAAAGCTTGGGCCACCCTGCACTGCGTATTCCCATCCCCAGCTGCCTAGTTGTACCTGGCTCGTCAGAAAAATTGGCCGAAGCCCATGTCGTTTTTTGTTTTTTTTAATTATTTCATGAAATTCATGAAATACTTAAAAAAGGGCTTCCCTGTATTTTTGGTTCCCAACCGGGTACAAATAGGCAGCTGGGGGTTGGGGGCAGCGCGTACCTGCTTGCTGTACCTGGCTAGCATACAAAAACAGGGTGAAGATGTCTTTTTTTTTTAGTTTTTGGGCAAAAAACGTTAAAAAAGGGCTTCCCTGGATTTTCCATTGCCAGTGAAGGTCATATAAGCAGTGGGGGTTAGCAGCCAGTAGCTGCTTGGGTTACCTTAGCAATAGAAAATGCAGCGGCAGTCCACACATTTTATTTTTTTACTCCCTAACCCTAGAGTGTGTTTGGGGTTTTTGTTTATTTTTTAATGAATTTAAAACAAAAAAATACTCATGGGCTACCGAGAACCCGAGCATTTTAGTGCTCACTCATTCCTACTTCTAACCATACAGCCAGCAGATCAACTAATCTGATCAGCTGACTCCAGTGTTGGCCGATTACTTGTTCTGGGTCCCCCTGCATCTATCGCAGCGTGTGCTGCCTGTGAGGTCAGCTGAATTCGGCCGACACTGGAGTCAGCTGATCTGAACTCTGTTGAACTCCAGCCCGAACACTCTGCGATGGATGCAGGGGGACACAGAAAGTAATCGGCCAACACTGGAGTCAGCTGATCTGAACTCAGCTGAACTCATGACCACACAACCCGAACATGGTCACACGTGATCGGCAGCAGGCAGTGATTGCTGTTAACCTGCATCCATCACAGCGTGTGCGGGATGTGAGATCAGGAGTTCAGCTTATTCCCGTTCAGCTGACTACAGTGCCAGCCGATATATTCTGTGTTCCCCTTCATCCATCACAAGTAGAAGTAGAAGCATACAATAAAATAACAATTGCGGTTGCATGCGTTGCACATTCAATCCACAGGATCCGGTCATATGCGGTTTGCATCCTGTCAAATGTGAAAGTAGCCTTACAGCTGGAGCAGGAAGAAGAAAGATAAGATGGCAGACTTACTTTGGGAGCTTACAGGAAGAAATCGCACAGACCAATTTTTGGGGCTCCACTCAAGGGGATCTGGGGCTGAGAAAAAAAGGAGACTGTCAGCTGATGATGAAATAGCTAGAAAAGTTATTGATCATTATCTCAAACCCATTGCCTCCTCTTTCTAGTCCGGCATTTCCTCTCTGCGGCGATCGCCATCCTCCTTCTTCTGAGGCCCATGTGCATGACGCGTCCTACATCATGCTCACTAGCTGGCATTGAGGTCCTGCGCAGGCGCACTTTGATCTGCCCTGCTCAAAGCAGATCCATGTATTGTAGTGCATATGCGTAAGAGATCTTTAACCCCTTAACAATCTGGTGGCTAAAATGATAGCACAGGGTCATGTGATGACTCCTGTAGCTCATATGACTCAGGTCCTGTAAGAAAAAGCCAAATACTGGCTGTTACAAGAGATGATAATTTCTCCCAGTCTAAATTGTGCTGCTCTGATTGGGATAAATAAATGAGTGATCAGACAGCTGATCCTAATAGCCCCCTAGGGGTACTAGTCAAATTTAAAAAAAAATTAAGAAAAAGTTTTGAAAAAGTAAAAAAAAAGTAAAAACACCTAAAAGTTCAAATCATCCCTCTTTTGCCCCACTGAAAAATAAAGGGTTAAAAAAAAATATATTCACACATTTGGTATCGCTGTCTTTAGCCCGGATATATATCAAAATATAAAATCATTTGTTCTGTTTGGTAAACGGCGTAGCAGCAAAAAAATTCCAAATGCCAAAATTACGCTTTTTGGTTGCCACAAATTTTAAGCAAAATGCAATAACAGGCAATGAAAACATAGCATCTGCGCAAAAATGATACTGTTAAAAACGTCAGCTCGAGATACAAAAAAAAGCCATCACTGAGCCATAGATTTAAAAAAATGAGAACGCTATGGGTCTCAGAAAATGGCGCAAAACGTCCGTCACTTTTTTCGGACAAACTTCTGATTATTTTTTTAACCCCTTAGATTAAAGTAAACCTATTCATGTTTGGTGTCTACAAACTTGCAGTAACCTCAGGCATCACAGCAGCACATCAGGTTTACCATATAGTGAACACAGTGAATAAAATCTCTCAAAAACAATAGAGCAATAACACTTTTTTTTGCAATTTCTCCACATTTGGAATTTTTTTTACCATTTTACAGTACACTGCATGGTAAAACTCACAGTTTCATTTAAAATTACAGCTCATTCTGCAAAAAATGAGCCCTCACATGACCATATTGACTGAAAAATAAAAAAGTTACGTCTGTCAGAAGAATGGCAAACCCCCACAAATACCGGAAAGTGTAAAGTCGGCCGGTCGTGAAGGGGTTAACCTTTCCTCGCGCCTGCACATTACAGTACTTTGATCAGCAGGGCAGATGAATGCGCCTGCGCAGGACCGCAATGTCGGCTCGTGTGGATGACGTAGACACATCATCCACACCGGACTGGGAAGAAGGAGGCCGAAGATCGCAGCAGAGAGGATGCGTCAGACCTAAAAGAGGAGGCACCGCACTGGAGAGCTGCGACACCCATTGGACTGGACCCACCCTAGGTGAGTATTATAAAAGTACTTTTTCCGTTTTACAGAGCAGCCTAGGCTCTTATATACAGTATTTTGGAATGCTGTATATAAGAACTCAGTGGTATTGGACACAGCTTGTAGTTCCCAAATCTGGTGACAGATTCCCATTAAAAAATCGGAAGGAACACAAACTTACACAATAAATCACCAACATATTTGTGCTTCTAAGGGCGTGATTTATTACGCCCAGTATCCATGCCAGAAAATCTACATAGGAATGACCACAAGGGACTTAACCTCTTACAGACATTGGACGTACTGGGTACATCGTAGATAATGGCGGTGTAATCATCGTCGGCTGCTGCAGTAAACCGGCACCGATTTCCGCACATATATGCTGATCTGAACAGCAGACATGTGTAGCTTACAAGCAAGGGTGGATCCACGATTCACCCATGCCTTTTAATCCCTTAGACCGCGCTGTCAAATACTGACAGCGCAATGTAATTGTCCATGGCAGGGAAATTTCCTTTCCTCGACGCCATCGGAGTCCCCGTGACGCGATCACGGGAAGCCGATGGTTGCCATGGTAGCACAGGGTTATGTCATGACTCATGTCGCTATCATGACTCACATCCTGTTACAGCCGGCTGGTTGTAACAGGGCAGCAGCATTTCAGCTGGTCAGAGCTCTGCCGCTCTGATCAGCAGAAATGAACAAGCGATCAGACAGCTAATCCTTACCCCTAGGGGGACTATTAAAATAAAAAAAGTTTAAAAAAAAGTTTTAAAGAATTAAAAAAAACAACTAAAAATTTAAATCACTCCCCATTCGCCCCACTAAAAATCAAAGGGTTAAAAAAATAATAAATATACACTCATTTGGTATCACAGAGTTCAGAAATGCCCAGTCTATCAAAATCTAAAATGAATTGATATGATCGGTAGACGGCGTAGCCGTAAAAAAAAATTCCAACCGGCAAAGTTAAGTTTTTTGGTCTTCGCAAATTTTGAGCAAAATGCAATTCCAGGGAGTCAAAACGTAGCATCTGCGCAAAAATGGTTCAGCTAAACATGCAAACAAATAAGCCATCAGTGAGCCCCATTTCCCGAAAAATGAGAACACTACAAGTTGCAGAAAATGGCGCTGAAAGTGCTCCAATTTTTTGGACAAACCTTTTTTTAACCCCTTAGATAAAAGTAAACCTAAACATGTTTAGTATCAACGAACTCATACCAACCTGAAGTATCACACCCATCAGTTTTACCATACAGTGAACACGGTGAATAAAGTACCCCATAAACCATTGTCCAATCACACTTTTTTGTAATTTTTCCGCACGTGGAAATTTTTTGCTGTTTTCCAGTACTATATATGTTAAAACTCATTGTTTCACTTAAAAGACCAATACGTCCCGCAAAAAACAAGCCCTCTTATGGCAAGATTGACGGGAAAAATAAAAAAGTTACGACTCTCGGAAAAAGGGGAGCAAAAAACAAAAACAGAAAAATCGTCCACGGGTTAGGGGGTTAAAGGTGTGAGTCCGTGAGCACATCAGGGACATTGAGAAAACAAAGACTCTACATGAGATGGAACACCTAAAAACCCTACCAAAACATTTCCAATTGTACCATAAATCTGACTCAAGCAAATTAATTATAAAGGCCATAGATCTGAGGTTAGAGGTGGTAACCTATTTAAGGCCCTTGCGCAACTTGAGTCACTTTATTTATAGATTGGACACAAGGACTCCTATTGGGCTCAATGAGAGCTTTGGCTGCTTTCTTTAATTGGGTATTTTTATGTGGTGTGAGAATGGGACTGTTTGTGTTAAAATATTTTTCTCTATCGCTTTCATTGGGGGACACAGGACCATGGGTGTATGCTGCTGTGACTAGGAGGCTGACACTAAGTAGACATAAAAAAAGTTAGCTCCTCCCTAGCAGTGCACACCCTGAGCCGGAGGCGGATCTATGCCAGTTTTTTGCTTAGTGTCGTAGGAGGCTGAAGTGGGCCCATATCTCTGTGGGCCAACCTCAGCTTAGGCTATTGCTTTTTTCCGTTTTTTCGTGCTAATACGGCGCCGCTCAGCCTTCTCATCTCTTCTAGGTTTTTTGTCTCTTCTGCAGGGTTGGAGTCCCTGCATCAGAGAGAACCCTCACCTTCTCCTCCCCTCCGGGAACCGTCCCCAGGGTTGTCTGGGGCTCGAGACGCCAGGCCCTATCCCCCTCCTGCCCCATGGTACCACCCCAGGGGCTGCTTGGGGACCGATATTTTTAATTTTTGTAAGGGCACACTCCCCGTCGGCCCCTATGGTACCATCCCAAGGGGTACTTCTGGTGGAGGCGACGAGGGATCTCTGCTCCAGGACCCGATGTCAGGATCGCAGACTGCAGCGCAGGAGCGCTCACAGCACCAGGCCTCCCCCAGCGTTCTTCCTCCTACCCTGGGCCCAGGCAGTGGATCTCTTCATGCAGCGCAGGAGCGCTCTGCATTTTTCCCCAAGCTCCCCAGCGTTTTCCCCCGGTGTCTCCCAGGGGCAGACTGGACTCACCGGCAGGCGCAGCATCACAGATTGGTGCCGTGGATCAGAGCGACGCCGCCAGGACGCAGGTAGGATCTTCTCCGCTAGCAGCGCTGCGCTCCCGGTGGCCGCTCACTAATTTAGCTTCCGGCTTCGGGCCTACATCAGGCCGGTGCGCTCCGCCCCCCTGTTTGCGCGCGCGCGCGTTTTTTCCGGCCACGCCCCCCTCGACTTCTGCCCGGAGACAGCCAGCTCAGTGCTGCAGCACGCCCCCATTCCTCCCAGCGTCCCCTATCATACAGGGAGAGGATCACATCTGCAGCGCAGGAGCGCTCAGCTACAACAGGCCTCCCCAGCGTTCACAGGGGATCGTGGTTACACAGCGCAGGAGCGCTCAGCAGCTTGGCAACTCTCCAGCAGGCAGGATGGGACCGAGCATCTCAGAGACGTCGGCAGAACGCAGGTAGGACTTCTCTGCTCTCAGCGCTGCGCTCCCGGCGGGCCACCCACTAATCTAGTCCCCTGCTTCGGCCTACCTCAGACCATCAGATCTCCGCCTCCCCGTGTTGCGCGCTCGTGTTTTTTTGTCCCAAGCATGACCCCTGCAGGTCCTGCCCGGTCCCTATCCGGGCAGCCCCCTACTGCAAAAAAAAAAAAAAAATGAAGGACGGTTTTTCTTCTTTAGCAAGGCTGTCCCTGCAGTTTCTGAGACCTCCGCGGACCTGGGTGGGAGACAGGACCTGGGTGAGTGCTGCTCCTGCTTAGGAACAGACTATATCTCTTTAATTTTTTTTTGTTTTTTCCCCCTTTTCTCCTGTCTCCCCACTAGCGTCACTAGTGTTTTTTTCCTAAGCACCCTATAGCTTTTTATGCACGCACAGCCGGCTAGGTATAATCCTCCCAATCCAGGCTACGCCCCCCGCTCGGCTTGCGCCCCATGCCACCGCCAGCACCCGAGCTCCGCTGCGCTCCCTTATCCGGAGGGGTAGACCCTCTATCCCAGTCTGTGGACTCTCTCTCAAGGGCGTCTAGGACCATCGCGCAGGCGTTGCAGTCGCTCCCTACACTCGGCCATGCTCCCCCGGTCCAGCTGACTCTGGACAACAGTCGGTCTGATCCAGACCCTACCACTGGATCGCAGAAGGGGACCTGCTGGGCCTCCTCTCAAGCCCTCCCGGAGATTTCCATCACCTCCAGGCCCCGAGTGTTCCTCGTCTCCGAGACCGGCCGACCCTTTTTTCAGGAGAAGAGTCGGATGCAGCCTTGATGCTGATTCCAGATCAGAGGACTGAGGTCAGAGGTAGGGTGGTTAGTCCGGCCAAAGCGGTAAGTCATATGCTAGAGCCCCAGACGGACTCTGTGGCTACCCAGTGCTTGCATGTCTCCTTTAACACAGGTTAAGCGGGCACACAGGCAATTTGGTGACCATCCAGTCGTTGCTGAAATTCTATACAAGCACAGACAACCAGTCAAGATATTCAACAAGGGTAAGTCGTTTGATCTCCTTTTTTCTCCCTTCCTGAGTCTCTCAGGAAGGAATGGACAGGCTCGCCTATGGTCGCCCTGCTGCTTTTTTTCCGGCGGTCATCTTTCAGCTCTCCCGCACGGGCCATCGCTCCGGTTTTTCTTCAGACGACAGACACAGTACTCCTTCTGCCCTCGCCGCCATCTAGCTGGCAGCATCCATGATGTCCGGGTCCGATAACCTCCACAACGGTTTTTCGCGCAGGATCGAGCAATCCGGAATTCACACTTGGCACACAGTTTGCTCTAGCAGGTGAGTACATACTCATCGCATCTCCGTCAGCAGCTTACTGCCCAGTGAAAGCGGCTAGCAGCACGGGGGCCATCTGTCGGGCGATCTGGCTCAGAGACTGGTATGCGGACGCGGTTTCTAGGATATCACTTACAGTCCTCCTCTTTACAGGAGGTCGTTTGTTTGGGGACTGGCTGGATCAGGTCATCGACGAGATCACGGGAGCTTCGGTTCCACACACACAAGAAAACCAGGTCCCCGCAGAGGAACAGGAAGATTCCGTACCTCAATCCATGCCCTTTCTGGCGTTTTCTCAGCCACGCCAGCCATCGACAACGACATCCAGATCACAGCGCTACCCCGCTAGATGACTCTTGGTCGTTGCGCGCGGGCGCAGACCAGGGGGAGGCGCCTGTCTCATCTCAATCACGTCTGGCGGACTTGGATCACGGACCCCTGGGTCGGCGAGTTGCTGGACTCAGGGGACATAATAGTTTTCTCCAGCAAGTCTATCGTCGGACATACAGGTCGCACCAGCACAGATGTTCCTGCGTCTGGCAATAGCAGATGATCATTTTTGGTGATTCTGTACCTGGTCGCCTTGTCGATCAGGGGTTCTTCTTTTTGACGACGGTCTCCTAAGTGTTTAGGTCACCATCGATATCCTGTCCCGACTAGGCTAGCGCATCATTTGGAAGAAGCCCTCTCTGACCCCGGCCAGCAGGATTACCTTTCTAGGCATGGAGTTCGATACCATCCAAGGACGCGTGTCCCTCCAAAGAGACCTCCAGATCCTCCGTCACTCCGAGCGGAGAGTCTTCAGTCGGATGGTGGCGGCAATAGAGGCGGTTCCGTTTGCCGCTTCCACCTTCGTCTCCTTCAGCTGACTTGGCCGAACAGATGGGACAATTCTCTGTTCACCTTGAATCGCAGGATCCATTTGACTCCGGGATACCGCCGCTCGTTTTTATGGTGGACCAGCGGCCCTCATCGGTCCAGTGGAATGTCTTTCATACCAGTACACTGGCAGGCAGTCACCATCGATACCAGTCTTCCGACTGGAGAGCGGTGTTCCGAAGCACACGGCTCACGATCGGTGGTCCTCCCAGGAGAGCCGTCTGCCTATCAATTTTGTTTTAGGGATCAGAGTATTTTCTGCGAGCCCTACAGATTTTTTTCAGCCCTTCATACAAGAATCGCCATCCAGAATCCAGTCGGACATCACCTGGGCGAAACAAGGAGCGTCATGGTGATGACATAGGTGAAGAAGATCGTACAGTGGGCATAGCCTCACCACTCCAGATTTTGTCCACATTCATTTTTCCCCGCCGTGGAGAATTGGGCAGCGGACTATATCAGCAAGGTCTGGTGGCAGGCGAATGATCCCTAAACAGAGAGGCTTTCGAATGGATCTGCCTCAGATGAGATATTCCGAATGTTGACCTGATGGCTTCTCGATTCAACAATCAAGTCACAAGAGTCCTCAAGAAACTCAGAGCAGAGGGCATCCTAGTGGCTCTCATTGCCATGGATTGACCCAGGCAAGCGTTGTTCGCAGAGCTCACGCAGCTCATCAGACACCCCATGGTGGCTTCCAGATCGTCTGAACTTCCTGTCGCAAAGTCCTCTTTTACATCAATATTCAGAGGTTCTCAATTTGACCGCATGGCTGTGGAACCATGGCTACTAGCCCAGGAAGGCGTTATCCCACAGGTGTTACAGACCATGGTCAAAACTCAGAAGCCTCCGTCTTCAAACAAAGGCCTCCTTTCAAGAGGGTGAGGTCAACGTCAACGCATCTCCACTGGATCTGTCACTCCCAGTGTTACTGGCCTTCCTACAGTCAGGCTTACAGGCGGGTCTCTCGCCAGCAACCTTCAAAGGGCAGGTGTCGGCTATATCTCTCTTTTCCAGAGAAATCAGGTGTCGGCTCTATATCTCTTTTCCAAAGAAATCTTGCATCTCGGCCGCAAGTCAGGACGTTCATCCAAGGAGTCGTCCATCTGGCACCGCTAGATCGTTCCCTGCTAGAACCATGGGACCTCCAGCTGGCTCTAGGGTCTCTTCAATTAGCCCCGTTCGATCCTCAATCTCACGCCTATCCGGGAAGGTGCCTTTGTTGGGGACAGTCACTTCAATCAGAAGAAGGTCTGCTCTGTAATCCCTCTCATGCGGGTCACTTTTTCTTGTTTTTTCACCAAGACGAGATTGTTCGGCACCCGTCTCAGGTTTTTTCCTACCGGATGTAGTATCTGAATGAGGTGATGGTGGCTCCATCCTTCGGTCCAGCCTCCATTCGATTCTTGGAGAGGTCACGGCTTACACCGGATCTAGTGCGAGCTCGGAGGAGTTACGTTTCGAGATCCGCACCCCTCTGCATCTTGGACGGCCTATTCGTCCTGTCTACGGGACCCAGGAGGGGCATGCCGGCGTCCAAGGCTATCACTGCAAGTTAGGTCAGGCCGACCATATCAGAGGCCTACAGGATTAGAGTCAGGTTTTCTCCGAGGAGTGTAAAGGCCTTTCCACCGGTGCAATTGGGGCGTCTAGGACAGTCAGACGCCAGGCGTCAGCCAAGCAAGTCTTCAGAGCCGCCGCGTAGTCAAGCTTTTCTACCTTTTCCAGGTTTTCCAGGATACAGCAAGCGGCTTTGGCACACCTATGATAAGCCGGTTTACGTTTGCACCGAGCATTCTTACAGAGTTTTGGGTATATTTTGAATCTGTATGATTACTCCTGTACCCACCCAGGGACTGCTTTTGGACGTCCCATGGTCCTGTGTCCCCCAATGAAAGCGATAAAGAAGGATTTTTGTGTACCCACCGTAAAATCTCTTTCTCTGAGTCTTCATTGGGGGACACAGCACCCACCCTGTTTGGATATGGGGTTGCTCTTAGTTGCCGGGTGTTACTGGTTCTTTATGGAAACACGTTCTTCTGTACCCAGCTTATTTATGTTTTTTTATATATATATATATATATATATATATATATATATATATAGATATATATATAGATATTTATATACAGTATAGGTTTAGATAAGATACTGTGTGTTTCTTGTTATTACTTTGATTAGTTATGGTTGTTCAGGTTTCTCCTACTACTGCTTGTACACTTAACTGGCATAGATCCGCCTCCGGCTCAGGGTGTACACTGCTAGGGAGGAGCTAACTTTTTTTATGTTTACTTAGTGTCAGCCTCCTAGTCACAGCAGCATACACCCATGGTCCTGTGTCCCCCAATGAAGACTCAGAGAAAGAGATTTGACGGTGAGTACACAAAAATCCTTCTTTTAATAGTTTTTTATCCATAATTTAGAGGTCTGTATATGCTAAAACCATACCCGTGGTGGTCTGCAAATTTTGAGGTACTTCACTCGACCCGCTCAGTGACTTAGATGTTGACTTTGATTGGGTCTTTTCCCTGAATGAAGTGCCTATGAGAAAATAAAAAATAAATAAAGGAAAATTAAATAAAATAAGATTAAAGCAGGCGCGTTATAACAATAGCAGCCCACAGCCACCCAGGATTGTCACATCCATTATATGTGACAATCCTGGCACTTTACCCGGCTCTTCCCGATTGCACTGGTGCGGTGGCAATCAGGCTAATAAGGGGTTAATAACAGCTCACAGCTGCCACTAAGCTCTAGATTAGTAATGGCAGGGTCTATGAAAACCCTACCCCCATTACTAATCTGGAAGTGAAAAGAAATAAACACAAACAAAAAATAAGATAAAAACAATACCCTATTTCACTCCTTTATTAACTCCAAAAACACGCAGGTCTGTGGTAATCCACACGAGGGCCCATGACTATTCCAATTGCCTTTCTACATCGCCATCGGAGGCCCCGTAATGCGATCATGGGAAGCCGATGGTTGCCATGGTAGCACAGGGTTATGTGATGACTCCTGTCGCTATCATGACTCACATCCTGTTACAGCCGGCTGGCTTTAACAGGACAGCAGCATTTCAGCTGAACAGAGCTCTGCCGCTCTGATCAGCAGAAATGAACAAGCGATCAGACGGCTAATCCTTACCCCTAGAGAGACTATTAAAATAAAAAAAGTAAAAAAAAAGTTTTATAGAATTAAAAAAACAACTAAAAGTTTAAATTATTCTCCATTCGCCCCACTAAAAATCAAAGGGTTAAAAAAATAAAAAATATACACTCATTTGGTATCGCAGAGTTCAGAATTGCCCAGTCTATTAAAATATAAAATGAATCAATTAGATCGGTAGATGGCGTAGCCGTAAAAAAAAATCCAACTGGCAAAGTTACGTTTTTTGGTCTTCGCAAATTTTCAGCAAAATGCAATACCAGGGAGTCAAAACGTAGCATCTGTGCAAAAATGGTACAGCTAAAAATGCAAACAAATAAGCCATCAGTGAGCCCCATATCCCGAAAAAAGAGAATTTTGTTTACTTACCGTAAATTCTTTTTCTTATAGTTCCGTATTGGGAGACCCAGACATTGGGTGTATAGCTTCTGCCTCCGGAGGACACACAAAGTACTACACTAAAAAGTGTAGCTCCTCCCTCTGAGCCTATACACCCCCTGGAGAGCCAGATCTAGCCAGTTTAGTGCAAAAGCTGAAGGAGAATAGCCACCCACAAGTAAAACAGAGCAAGAACCGGAACAACCGGAGACTCTGTCCACGACAACAGCCGGTGATAACACGCGGAACAAGAAACTGCCAACAGGCAACAGAGAGGGTGCTGGGTCTCCCAATACGGAACTATAAGAAAAAGAATTTACGGTAAGTAAACAAAATTCTCTTTTTCTTTATCGTTCCTATGGGAGACCCAGACATTGGGACGTCTCAAAGCAGTCCATGGGTGGGAATAAACAGAAAAAACTGAGAAGTAGGCAGAACCAAACTTCACAAATGGGCGACAGCCGCCTGAAGGATGCGTCTGCCCAAGCTCGCATCTGCCGAAGCATGAGCATGCACTTGGTAGTGCCTTGAAAAGGTATGCAGGCTAGTCCAAGTGGCAGCCTGACAGACTTGCTATGCCGTAGCCTGGTGCCTGAAAGCCCAAGAGGCACCGACAGCTCTGGTCGAGTGTGCATTGATCCCCGGCGGGGGAGGCACCTGAGAACACTATTAGGCATCCGAAATGGTCGACCTAATCTAACGGGCTAAGGTCGGCTTAGAAGCAGAGAGGCCCTTACGCCGACCTGTGGTTAGCACAAAAAGAGAGGTGCACCGCCTAAGAGCAGCGGTGCGTGACACATAGATCCGGAGCGCTCGCACCAGATCCAGAGTATGCAACGCTTTTTCAAAGCGATGAACAGGAGCCGGACAAAAGGAAGGCAGCGTAATGTCCTGGTTAAGGTGGAAAGGAGAGACCACCTTAGGAAGAAAGTCCGGAGTCGGACGGAGAACCACATTATCTTGATGAAAAACCAAAAAAGGTGACTCCGAAGAGAGCGCAGCCAAATCAGAGACTCTCCTGAGGGAAGTTATGGCCACTAGAAAGACCAATTTCTGTGAAAGACGAAACAAAGAAACCTCCCTAAGAGGCTCAAAGGGGGGTTTCTGCAAGGCCGTGAGGACCAAATTGAGGTCCCAGGGATCCAAGGGCCGCCGGTAAGGCGGAATGATGTGACGCGCCCTGCATGAAGGTGCGGACCTGAGCCAGCCGGGCGATACGCCGCTGGAAAAGCACTGACAGAGCCGAGACTTGTCCCTTGAGAGAATTGAGGGACAGTCCTAGCTGCAGACCGGACTGTAGAAAGGACAGAAGGGTCAGCAAGGAAAAAGGCCAAGGAGCATGGCTGGAAGAGCGACACCAGGACAGGAAAATTTTCCAAGTCCTGTGATAGATTTTGGCCGAGGAAGACTTCCGGGCCCGAGTCATAGTGGAAATGACTTCAGGAGGAATGCCAGAAGCCGTCAAGATCCAGGACTCAAGAGCCACGCCGTCAATCTGAGAGCCGCAGAATTCTGGCGGAAAAACGGACCTTGTGAGAGAAGGTCTGGACGGTCCGGAAGATGCCACGGCACCTCCACGGACAGATGGAGCAGGTCTGGGTACCAAGCTCGCCTGGGCCAGTCTGGAGCAATGAGGATGACCCGACGGCCCTCCATTCTGATCTTGCGCAGGACTCTGGGCAAGAGAGCTAGAGGGGGAAACACGTAGGACAGACGAAACTGGGACCAGTCTTGAACCAGTGCATCCGCGGAGAATGCCTGAGGATCGTGGGAGCGAGCCACGTAAACCGGAACCTTGTTGTTGTGACGGGATGCCATTAGGTCCACGTCCGGAGTGCCCCACTTGCGACATATTGACTGAAACACTGCCGGATGCAGGGACCACTCGCCACTGTCCACGGTCTGACGGCTGAGATAATCTGCCTCCCAGTTTTCCACGCCTGGTATGTGGACTGCGGATATGGTGGACTTGGAGTCCTCCGTCCATTGAAGGATACGTTGTACCTCCAACATTGCCAGGCGGCTGCGTGTCCCGCCCTGGTGATTGATGTAGGCAACCGCTGTCGCGTTGTCTGACTGGACTCGGATGTGCTTGCCCGCCAATAGGTGGTGAAAAGCTAGGAGAGCCAGGAGCACGGCTCTGGTTTCCAGCACATTGATCGAGAGGGCTGACTCGGACGGAGTCCAAGTGCTCTGTGCTCGGTGGTGGAGACATACCGCTCCCCAGCCGGATAGACTGGCATCCGTGGTGAGGATCACTCAGGACGGAGCCAGGAAGGAGCGTCCCTGAGACAGAGAGAGGGGCCGAAGCCACCACTGAAGAGAGCTCCTGGTCCGTGGCGACAGAGCCACTAACCTGTGCAAGGAGGAAGGCCGCTTGTCCCAACAGCGGAGAATGTCCAGCTGCAGAGGACGCAGATGGAACTGGGCAAAGGGAACAGCCTCCATTGACGCCACCATTTGACCCAGCACCTGCATCAGGTGCCTGATGGAATAACGGCGGGGCCTCAGGAGAGAGCGCACCGCCAGTTGGAGGGACTGCTGTTTGATCAAGGGCAACTTCACAAGTGCCGGCAAAGTCTCGAACTGCATCCCTAGGTACGTGAGCCTCTGGGTCGGAGTCAGAGTGGATTTGGGCAGATTGACCAGCCACCCGAATTTGGCTAGAGTGGCAAGAGTGAGCGAGACACTCCGCTGACAGTCTGCGCTGGATGAAGCCTTGACTAGAAGGTCGTCCAGGTAAGGAATCACTGCCAACCCCTGGAGGTGCAGAACCGCAATCACTGCTGCCATGACCTTGGTGAATACCCGAGGGGCCGTGGCTAACCCGAAGGGGAGAGCCACGAATTGGAAATGTTCCTCTCCGATTGCAAAACGTAGCCAACGCTGGTGAGAAACTGCAATTGGCACATGCAGATAGGCATCTCTGATGTCGATGGATGCCAGGAAATCCCCTTGGGTCATTGAGGCAATGACTGACCGCAGAGATTCCATGCGAAAATGCCGCACCTGAACATGCTTGTTGAGAAGCTTGAGATCCAGGATGGGCCGGAAGGTACCGTTCTTTTTTGGAACTAGGAAGAGATTTGAGTAGAAACCTCTGAACCGTTCCCGGGCGGGAACCGGTACAATTACTTCGTTGGCCTGCAAGGATGCCATGGCCTGAGAGAAGGCGGCGGCCTTGGAGCAGGGGGGAGTTGACAGAAAAAATCTGTTTGGCGGGCTGGAAGAGAATTCTATCCTGTAGCCGTGGGAGATGACATCCCGCACCCACTGATCGGAGACGTGTTGACAGATAGTCAAGAGGAGGCTGCCTTAGCGGCAGCAGCTCCTGCGGCCTTCTGTGGACGCGCCTTTGTGCGCCAGTTGGATTTTTGGTCCTTGGCTGAGTTAGTGGACGAGGCCGAGGGCTTAGAGGACGACCAGTTGGAGGAACGAAAGGAACGAAACCTCGACTGGTTCCTACCCTGGACAGGTTTCCTGGTTTTGGTTTGTGGCATGGAAGTACTCTTCCCGCCAGTAGCTTCCTGAATAATTTCATCCAGTTGTTCACCGAATAGCCTGGACACAGCAAAAGGGAGCCCAGCAAGGTACTTCTTTAAAGAAGCATCTGCCTTCCACTCTCGAAGCCACAAGATCCTGCGGATAGCGAGGGAATTAGCCGAAGCCACCGCAGTGCGGTGAGAAGCCTCCAGCATGGCAGACATGGCATAGGATGAAAAAGCGGAAGCTTGGCAAGTTAAGGCAACCATTTCGGGCATAGATTCCCTGGCGAGGGAATGCATCTCCTCTAGAGAAGCAGAGATGGCTTTGAGAGCCCACACTGCCGCAAAAGATGGGGAGAACGAGGCCCCTGCCGCCTCATATACAGATTTGGCCAGAAGGTCAACCTGGCGGTCAGTGGAATCCTTAAGAGAGGTGCCATCAGCCACTGATACAACGGTCCAGGCTGAGAGTCTAGACACCGGGGGGTCTACCTTTGGTGAATGAGCCCATTCCTTGACCACCTCAGGTGGAAAGGGAAAACGGTCATCAGAACCACGCTTTGGGAAGCGTTTGTCAGGACAGGCCCTAGGCTTGGTCACAGCGGCCTGAAAACTGGAGTGGTTAAAGAACACACTCTTTGTCCTCTTAGGCAAGGTAAACTGGTGCTTTTCTGCCAGAGAGGGTTGCTCCTCTGATACTGGCGGATTGAGGTCCAGTACAGAATTAATGGACGCAATCAAATCACTAACATCTGAGTCACTTTCGGACAGATCAATGGGGCACATGGAGGTAGCCTCCGAGCCCCCTGTGAAAGTATCCTCCTCTTCCTGCGAGTCAGCTTCTGAAACAGAGCCGCGGGACGAGGAAGGGGAGGTAGCCCTGCGTCTCCTCTTAGGAGGACGGGGTCTGGGACCAGATGAGGAATCCTCTGTGAGCTCCGCTGAGAGAGCCCTAGCAGCAGAGGCGCCCTGTGAAGGGGGCTGATGCATGTTCAGCAAAGTCCGGGACAGCTGTCCCATGGAGTCGGCAAATGACTGGGAGATAGACCTAGATAAGGATTCTACCCAAGCCGGGGGTTCAGACACAGGAGCCGGAGCAGCCGGAGAGACCACTGTGGGTGCGATTCCAGGCTGAGGCATTGTCAGGTTAGAGCAGGCATCACAATGTGGATATGTGCTCGGTTCATGCAGCACGAGCTTACATGCAGTGCATGCTGAATATAGCCTTGGAGCCTTGCTCCTCGTGTGAGACGTGCTGCTGAAGTGGGGGCTCTTGCCAGAGTGACCCCCAGAGAGTATTACAGAGGCCCACAACCAGAGGTTGTGGCTTACCAGACCGCTGGAGCGGTGTTGTGTGCCCTCCAGATCCCTAAGCCCGGACCCCCAAGCACCTCAGCAGGGATGCTGCAGCCAGTGCTGATCGCAGAGAAAACGCTGATAAAATGGCGCCGGAGCAAGGAGAGGGGGCGGGACCTGCTCTGAGAGCGGGATCTGGAGGGCCAAAGAGACTTACAGGGGAGGAGACATGAACCCAGTGAGGAGTGTCCCTCCCCTGTGCAGAACGGCCGCTGGGCGGAGCCGCACTGTCCCTCTGCATGAATGACATGCGAGGGCAGTGAAACCGAAAGTAGGCCTCCGGCGAAGCCGGGACCTAAATTTGAGCAGTGCGGCCGGCGCGCAGGCACCATCGGCGCAGTTCTCAGGCGACAGCCAGAGAACCGGCCGGAAAAGTCAGAAAACTCACTCAGCACACTCTCCCAACATAATAAAGTACAGGGACCCCGAATGTAAACGTCTCAGGTACTTAGCTTGCTGAGATGCAGGGTTCCAGGTCCCTGGGGATGAGTGCTCCGTCCAGCAGGATCCTGAAGGGCTGCGGATGGAGACCGGTCTCCTGCCAAGCATGGAGAACCGTGCTGGCTCCCACTTCAAGCCAGAGCCCGAGGGATGGTGAAGGAGCGCGGCATGTAAGGCTCCAGCCGTGGAATCAACCTTAACAGCACCGCCGACACAGTGGGGTGAGAAGGGACATGCCGGGGGTCCAGAGTTGGACCCGCTTTTCTTCAAACTCTTTCCAAAAATGAAAAATCAGATGAGAATGCATGTGTGGATGTATGCCTCCTGAACACAAAGCAATGAACTGGCTAGATCTGGCTCTCCAGGGGGTGTATAGGCTCAGAGGGAGGAGCTACACTTTTTAGTGTAGTACTTTGTGTGTCCTCCGGAGGCAGAAGCTATACACCCAATGTCTGGGTCTCCCATAGGAACGATAAAGAAGAAGGGAATTTTGTTTACTTACCGTAAATTCCTTTTCTTCTAGCTCCAATTGGGAGACCCAGACAATTGGGTGTATAGCTACTGCCTCCGGAGGCCACACAAAGTATTACACTTAAAAGTGTAAAGGCCCTCCCCTTCTGCCTATACACCCCCCGTGGGATCACGGGCTCCTCCGTTTTAGTGTCAAAGCAAGAAGGAGGAAAGCCAATAACTGGTTTAAAAACAAATTCAATCCGAAGGAATATAGGAGAACTGAAACCATTGAACATGAACAACATGTGTACCCGAAAAAACAAAAAGCCCGAAGGAAACAGGGCGGGTGCTGGGTCTCCCAATTGGAGCTAGAAGAAAAGGAATTTACGGTAAGTAAACAAAATTCCCTTCTTCTTTGTCGCTCCATTGGGAGACCCAAACAATTGGGACGTCCAAAAGCAGTCCCTGGGTGGGTAAAATAATACCTCGTGATAGGGCCGTAAAACGGCCCTTTCCTACATGGGGGCAATCGCCGCCTGAAGGACTCGTCTACCTAGGCTGGCGTCCGCCGAAGCGTAGGTATGCACCTGATAATGCTTGGTAAAAGTGTGCAGACTCGACCAGGTAGCCGCCTGGCACACCTGCTGAGCCGTAGCCTGGTGCCGTAATGCCCAGGACGCACCCACGGCTCTGGTAGAATGGGCCTTCAGCCCTGAGGGAACCGGAAGCCCAGCAGAACGGTAGGCTTCAAGAATTGGTTCCTTGATCCACCGAGCCAGGGTGGATTTGGAAGCTTGCGACCCTTTACGCTGACCAGCGACCAGGACAAAGAGAGCATCCGAGCGGCGCAGGGGCGCCGTGCGGGAAATGTAGATTCTGAGCGCTCTCACCAGATCCAACAAATGCAAATCCTTTTCACATTGATGAACTGGATGAGGACACAAAGAAGGTAAGGAGATATCCTGATTGAGATGAAAGGGGGATACCACCTTAGGGAGAAACTCCGGAATCGGGCGCAGAACCACCTTGTCCTGGTGAAACACCAGGAAGGGAGATTTGCATGACAGCGCTGCTAGCTCGGACACTCTCCGAAGAGACGTGACCGCTATTAGAAAGGCCACTTTCTGTGAAAGGCGAGAAAGAGAAACATCCCTCATAGGCTCGAAAGGCGGCTTCTGGAGAGCAATTAGAACCCTGTTCAGATCCCAGGGCTCTAACGGCCGCTTGTAAGGAGGGACGATATGACCAACCCCTTGCAGGAACGTGCGTACCTGAGGAAGTCGTGCTATGCGCTTCTGAAAAAATACAGATAGCGCTGAGACTTGTCCTTTAAGGGAGCCGAGCGACAAACCTTTTTCCAAACCGGATTGCAGGAAGGAAAGAAAAGTAGGCAATGCAAATGGCCAGGGAGAAACTCCCTGAGCAGAGCACCAAGATAAGAATATCTTCCACGTCCTGTGGTAGATCTTGGCGGAGGTTGGTTTCCTAGCCTGTCTCATGGTGGCAATGACCCCTTGAGATAATCCTGAAGACGCTAGGATCCAGGACTCAATGGCCACACAGTCAGGTTCAGGGCCGCAGAATTCAGATGGAAAAACGGCCCTTGAGACAGCAAGTCTGGTCGGTCTGGTAGTGTCCACGGTTGGCCTACCGTGAGATGCCACAGATCCGGGTACCACGACCTCCTCGGCCAGTCTGGAGCGACGAGGATGGCGCGGCGGCAGTCGGACCTGATCTTGCGTAGCACTCTGGGCAACAGTGCCAGAGGTGGAAACACATAAGGCAGCCGGAACTGCGACCAATCTTGAACTAAGGCGTCCGCCGCCAGAGCTCTGTGATCGTGAGACCGTGCCATGAAAGCCGGGACCTTGTTGTTGTGCCGGGACGCCATTAGGTCGACGTCCGGCATCCCCCAGCGGCGACAGATCTCCTGAAACACGTCCGGGTGAAGAGACCATTCCCCTGCGTCCATACCCTGGCGACTGAGGAAGTCTGCTTCCCAGTTTTCTACGCCCGGGATGTGAACTGCGGATATGGTGGATGCCGTGTCTTCCACCCACCTCAGAATCCGCCGGACTTCCTGGAAGGCTTGCCGACTGCGTGTTCCTCCTTGGTGGTTGATGTATGCCACCGCTGTGGAGTTGTCCGACTGAATTCGGATCTGCTTGCCTTCCAGCCACTGCTGGAAGGCTTGTAGGGCAAGATACACTGCTCTGATTTCCAGAACATTGATCTGAAGGGTGGACTCTTGCTGAGTCCACGTACCTTGAGCCCTGTGGTGGAGAAACACTGCTCCCCACCCTGATAGACTCGCGTCTGTCGTGACCACCGCCCAGGATGGGGGTAGGAAGGACTTTCCTTTTGACAATGAGGTGGGAAGAAGCCACCACCGAAGAGATTCCTTGGCCGCCTGAGAAAGGGAGACGTTCCTGTCGAGGGACGTCGACTTCCCGTCCCATTGGCGGAGAATGTCCCATTGTAGTGGACGCAGATGAAACTGCGCGAAAGGGACTGCCTCCATTGCTGCTACCATCTTCCCTAGGAAGTGCATGAGGCGCCTCAGGGGATGCGACTGTCCTTGAAGGAGAGATTGTACCCCTGTCTGTAGTGAACGCTGTTTGTCCAGCGGAAGCTTCACTATCGCTGAGAGAGTATGAAACTCCATGCCAAGATATGTTAGCGATTGGGTCGGGGTCAGATTTGACTTTGAAAAGTTGATGATCCACCCGAAACTTTGGAGAGTCTCCAGCGCAACGGTCAGGCTGTGTTGGCATGCCTCTTGAGAGGGTGCCTTGACAAGTAGATCGTCCAAGTAAGGGATCACAGAGTGACCCTGAGAGTGCAGGACTGCTACTACTGCTGCCATGACCTTGGTGAAGACCCGTGGGGCTGTCGCCAGCCCGAAAGGCAGAGCTACGAACTGAAGGTGTTCGTCTCCTATAACGAAGCGTAGAAAACGCTGGTGCTCTGGAGCAATCGGCACGTGGAGATAAGCATCCTTGATGTCTATTGATGCTAGGAAATCTCCTTGAGACATTGAGGCGATGACGGAGCGGAGGGATTCCATCCGGAACCGCCTGGTTTTCACGTGCTTGTTGAGCAGTTTTAGGTCCAGAACGGGACGGAAAGACCCGTCCTTCTTTGGCACCACAAACAAATTGGAGTAAAAACCGTGACCTTGCTCCTGAAGAGGAACAGGGATCACCACTCCTTCTGCCTTTAGAGTGCACACCGCTTGCAGAAGAGCATCGGCTCGGTCGGGAGGTGGAGAAGTTCTGAAGAATCGAGTTGGAGGACGAGAACTGAACTCTATCCTGTACCCGTGAGACAGAATGTCTCTCACCCAACGGTCTTTGACCTGTGGCAGCCAAATGTCGCCAAAGCGGGAGAGCCTGCCACCGACCGAGGATGCGGAGAGAGGAGGCCGAAAGTTATGAGGAAGCCGCCTTGGGAGCGGTTCTTCCGGCTGTCTTTTTTGGGCGTGACTGAGCCCGCCAAGAATCTGAGCGCCTCTGATCCTTTTGAGTCCTTTTGGACGAGGAGAATTGGGACCTGCCCGAGCCTCGAAAGGACCGAAACCCCGACTGTCCCCTCCTCTGTTGAGGTTTGTTTGAATTGTGCTGGGGTAAGGATGAATCCTTACCCTTGGACTGTTTAATGATTTCATCCAATCGCTCACCAAACAGTCGGTCACCAGAAAATGGCAAACTGGTTAAGCACTTTTTGGAAGCAGAATCTGCCTTCCATTCCCTTAACCACAAGGCTCTGCGTAAAACCACGGAGTTGGCGGACGCCACTGCCGTACGGCTCGTAGAGTCCAGGACAGCATTAATCGCGTAAGACGCAAATGCAGACATTTGAGAGGTTAAGGACGCCACCTGCGGAACAGATGTACGTGTGACCGTGTCAATCTGTGTAAGACCAGCTGAAATAGCTTGGAGTGCCCATACGGCTGCGAATGCTGGAGCAAACGACACGCCGATAGCTTCATAGATGGATTTCAACCAGAGCTCCATCTGTCTGTCAGTGGCATCTTTAAGTGCAGCCCCATCCTCCACTGCAACTATGGATCTAGCCGCAAGCCTGGAGATTGGAGGATCCACCTTGGGACACTGGGTCCAGCCCTTGACCACGTCAGGGGGAAAGGGATAACGTGTATCCTTAAGTCGTTTGGAGAAACGCTTATCTGGATAAGCGTGGTGTTTCTGGACTGCCTCTCTAAAGTCAGAGTGGTCCAGAAAAGTACTCAATTTACGCTTGGGATACCTGAAATGGAATTTCTCCTGCTGTGAAGCTGACTCCTCCACTGGAGGAGCTGGGGGAGAAATATCCAACATTCTATTGATGGACGCTATAAGATCATTCACTATGGCGTCACCATCAGGTGTATCCAGATTGAGAGCGGTCTCAGGATCAGAATCCTGATCAGCTACCTCCGCCTCATCATACAGAGAGTCCTCCTGCTGGGACCCTGACCAGTGTGATGAAGTCGAGGGCCGCTCCCAGCGAGCTCGCTTAGGCTGTCTGGGACTGTCGTCCGTGTCAGAGCCTTCACCCTGGGATGCATGGGACACCCCCGGAGCCCGGAGTTGTTCCAACTGAGGGGGACCAGGGAGCAATGATTCAACAGTGCCCATGGTCTGAGTTACCGGTCTAGACTGCAAAGTTTCTAGAATTTTAGTCATAGTCACAGACAATCTATCAGCAAAAACTGCAAACTCCGTCCCCGTCACCTGGACAGTATTCACAGGTGGTTCTCCCTGGGTCACCTCTAGCAGAGGCCCCGGCCGAGCAAGTGCCACAGGAGCCGAGCACTGCACACAATGGGGGTCAGTGGAACCTGCCGGTAGAATAGCCTCACATGCGGTACAAGCAGCATAGAAAGCCTGTGCCTTGGCACCCTTGCTTTTTGCGGACGACATGCTGTTGTCTCCTCTGAGCAATCTAGGAGGGTATATAGCCAAGAATCAATAACGACCGTACAGTGCAATGTATAGCATGCAAGCATAAAAATACAAATGTACACTCCGGCACTATTGGGGTCAGCACCACAGGTGCTGCTTACCGCCCGCTCAAAAGCGGGTGTGTGGTCGCCAGAATCCCGTGTCTGGGTCTCCCAGAACTTGTCTCCCTTCTCCAGCTCAGACTGCACACAGGAATGGCTGCCGGCGTCCTGTGGAGAGGGGCAGGCCGTGGGCGTGCCTCAGACAAAGTGCGGGAAAGTGGCGTCCCACTGTGCCCAGTGTGAGGGCTGGAGTATGTAAAGTAGACTCCAGCCCTCGGCGCTGACGTTCTGTACAGCGTCCCGCCCTTCCCCTGACTGGCAGGCCTGGGGGCGGGAACGAAACGAAACTAGGCCGCAAAAGCCGGGGACTCGAGTAGTAAGCGCGGCCGTCATATATGCACGGCCAGCGCGTAAGTCCCCGGCGCACCACAAGTCCCAGCCGCGCCGCAGTGTAAAACTGACAGCAGCGGCCGGCGCGGCAGTTCCCAATACATTGACACACTCAGCAAGCTGTAGTTAGTCATGGCACAAGCGCACAGCGCTGTTGTCCCCGGCGCACTAACACACCCAGCAATGCTGTAGTGTGACTGTGCGCGGTCTGTACGGGGACACAGAGTACCTTGAAGTAGCAGGGCCATGTCCCTGAAGATACTCAGCTCCATGTCCAGCAGATTCCCAGGGGCTGTGGATGGAGCACGGCCTCAGTGCCTGGAGACCGGTAAGATCCCACTTCACCCAGAGCCCTAAGGGGGATGGGGAAGGAAAGCAGCATGTGGGCTCCAGCCTCCGTACCCGCAATGGGTACCTCAACCTTAACAAACACCGCCGACAAAAGTGGGGTGAGAAGGGAGCATGCTGGGGGCCCTAGTATGGGCCCTCTTTTCTTCCATCCGACATAGTCAGCAGCTGCTGCTGACTAAACAGTGGAGCTATGCGTGGATGTCTGACCTCCTTCGCACAAAGCATGAAAACTGAGGAGCCCGTGATCCCACGGGGGGTGTATAGGCAGAAGGGGAGGGGATTTACACTTTTAAGTGTAATACTTTGTGTGGCCTCCGGAGGCAGTAGCTATACACCCAATTGTCTGGGTCTCCCAATGGAGCGACAAAGAAAATGAGAACACTACAAGTTGCAGAAAATGCCGCAGAAAGTGCTCCAATTTTTTGGACAAACCTTTTTTTAACCCCTTATATAAAAGTAAACCTAAACATGTTTGGTATCAACGAACTCATACCAACCTGAAGTATCACACCCACCCATCAGTTTTACCATACAGTGAACACGGTGAATAAAGTACCCCATAAACCATTGTCCAATCACACTTTTTTGTAATTTTTCCGCACATGGAAATTTTGTGCTGTTTTCCAGTACCATATATGGTAAAACTCATGGTTTCACTTAAAAGACCAATACGTCCCGCAAAAAACAAGCCCTCTTATGGCAAGATTGACGGGAAAAATAAAAAAGTTACGACTCTTGGAAAAAGGGGAGCAAAAAACAAAAACGGAAAAATCGTCCAGGGGTTAGGGGGTTAAAGGTGGGATTCCGTGAGCCCATCAGGGACATTGAGAAAACAAAGACTCTGCATGAGGCGGAAGACCTAAAAACCCTACCAAAACATTTCCAATTGTACCATAAATCTGACTGAAGCAAATTAAAGGAGTTGTCCGACATTAGCTTACCAAAAAATGTTGAGTTTATCTGTGCTGTATTGTCATATAAAACACCCCTACATTGTTATTTTTGTTTTCTAACTTTTGTTCCTATTGAATTATCCCTTTATTCTCTGCAGTTCTTTGTTTACATTTTGCTCTAGCAAACTGACCACTTCCTGTGCAAAACCTCAGTTAGAGCTGGCACTGCCCGGCCTCAGTGTCCAGCCCCGTCCCCTGCCCGCCCCCTGCACACACATTCCCTGTCAGTATTCTACCCCAGCACCTGATCTGTTATCACTCTAGCAATGAAAATAACAGCCCCACATCGGGCTCTGCGCCACACACACACACACACACACACACACAACGCACGCACGCACACATCGGGCTCTGCGCCACACACACACACACACACACATAGGGCTCTGCGCCACACACATACACACACACACACAAACACACACACACACATCGGGCTCTGCGCCACACACATCAGGCTCTGCAACCCTCCCCCCCACACACACACACACACACACGGCGCTCTGTAGCGACCTCCCCCTCACCATCGTTCTGTACCGACCCCTACCCCCATAGGGAACACATGTAGGCTACATTCACATGACCGTTCCGTTTTTGCGGTCCGCAAAAAATGGCCAATTTTTTCACGGATACATCCGTGTCTTCCGTTTTTTTGCGGACTGCAAAAATTGGAAGCAGCAAGAAAGATAAATAGATGAGTAGATATAGAGATGAATAGATAGATATAGAGACAGAGAAATAGAGGGATGAATGAATGAACAGAGGGTTAGACAGATAGATAGATAGATAGATAGATAGATAGATAGATAGATAGATAGATGAGAAAGACATATAATGTCCTACCCCCCTGCATATTCTAAGCTGGCACCCTTTAGTGACTTTCATGTGGCACTAAAGTGTGCTTAGCCTTGTATTTATCCAAAAAATAAATAAAAAATAATTAAAAAAAAAACATACTTTTGTAGCCAGCTAGGGTAAAGCAGATGGTTGCAGCCTGCAAACCACAGCTGGCAGCTTCACCTTGGCTGGTAATCCAAAACAGAGGGCACCCCACGCTGTTATTTTAAATTAAATAAATAGTTTAAAACAAAAAACATGGGGTCCCCCCAAATTGGATCACCAGCCAAGGTAAAGCAGACAGCTGTGGTCTGGTATTCTCAGACTAGGGAGGCCTACTGTTATTGGACACTCCCCAGCCTAAAAATAGCAGGCCACAGCCGCCCCAGAAGTGGTACATCCATTAGATGTGCCAATCCTGGTGCTTCGCCCCAACTCATCCCGTGCCCTGGTGCGGTGGCAAACGGGATAATATATGGGGTTGATGCCAAATGTGTAATGTCACCTGGCATCAAGCCCTGGGGTTAGTGATGTCACGCGTCTATCAGATATCCGACATCACAAACCCAGTCAGTAATAGAAAAAAATAGACAACAAAAAAAATAGTTTTATTTGAAAAAACACTACTCAAAACATTCCCTCATTCACCAATTTATTCAAAAGAAAAACAAATCCAGGTCCGGCATAATCCAATAAGGGGGTCCCATGACGATCCATACCATAGTCAATGTACCAGTCGGCTGGGAGAGTAATGCAGTGACCTGAGCTAACATCAATAGCCCAGGTCACTGCAGGGGATGCCGAGCGCTGCTATCAGGAGGTTAGATGAAATCATTACCTGCGGTGACGATCTTCGCTTCACTCCTGTCAGATCTGTCCCTGACTTCTATGCCCGCCGCGTTCTCAGCAGTATCGCCCGAGACGTCACCGCTAGTGACGTGAGAACGCAGCGGCATAGAAGGCACTGACAGCGCTGACAGGAGTGAAGCGAAGATCGTCACAGCAGGCAATGATGTCATCTAACATCCCTGCCTGCGCTGCAATGTGAGAGGCTGCTGAGCCTGCAATGAAGGCAGCCGCGGGGCTGGAGCGGGACACAGACTGCACGGGCACTCCTGCTATCCTGAGCAGGGGGCCTGGTGCTGGCGGTAACACCGTGGGCGGGGAGAGTACGGGGTGCGGAGGAATGTGTGGGAGGGTGCAGGGAAGAGGGGCGGGGACTCCACACACTGTACCCGCCCAGCAGGGCGGCAACATGCTGTTCCAAATTTGCATGTCAACATGGTCCTGCCCATGTTGACATGAAATGACCGAAGCAGCAAAATCGTGGCAGGAGCGGTCACATGACCGCTCTGAGCCGGGGGAGAAAGGCTGACAGCAGGGCAGGTAAGTGGTCACTAGCTACTTACCTGCCCCAATGTAGCCCAATAGGGTAATAATGAAGAAAAGTCAAAATAAGCCGGATAACCCCTTTAATTATAAAGGCCATAGATCAGAGGTTAGAGGTGGTAACCTATTTAAGGCCCTTGCACAACTTGAGTCATTGGATTTATAGATTGGACACAAGGACTCCTATTGGGCTCAATGAGAGCTTTGACAGCTTTCTTTAATTGGGTATTTTTATGTGGTGTGAGAATGGGACTGTTTGTGTTAAATTATTTTTAATTGTTTCTTTTTCTATTTATCCATAATTTAGAGATCTGTATATGCTAAAACCATACCCGTGGTGGTCTGCAAATTTTGAGGTACTTCACTCGACCCGCTCAGTGACTTAGATGTTGACTTTGATTGGGTTTTTTCCCTGAATGAAGTGCCTATGAGAAAATAAGAAAAAAGATTATTATCTAAGAAAAGTGGAGAAAAACATTGTACAACAATTTAATTATAGTTAGGATACAACTATTATTTAATACATTTACTCAATAATTTAGTTTTTTGCATTTCTTGATTTTGCTTGCCGTATGGCATGTCATTTTTAATTTTGCATATAATATTTCTGTTTACACAACAACATGAACACTATGCACTTTTTTTGTTTGTCTATTGATTAGTGATGGACAGACCCGGACTCTAAAATTTAGAATCCGAGAGGTTTTAAAAATACCCTAGTACCGGACCTGGGCCTGGAGTTCTCAGGGAACTCCGGATAATGTTCCGGAACCTTTGGAAATAAAAAATAAAAAAAGGAAAAAAAGAGAATTTTGTTTACTTACCGTAAATTCTTTTTCTTATAGTTCCGACATGGGAGACCCAGACCATGGGTGTATAGCTTCTGCCTCCGGAGGACACACAAAGTACTACACTAAAAAGTGTAGCTCCTCCCTCCGAGCATATACACCCCCTGGATGACAGAATCCAACCAGTTTAGTGCAAAAGCTGAAGGAGGACATCCACCCATAAGTAGATATAGAGTAAAACCCGGAATAACCGGAACCTCTGTCTACAACAACAGCTGGTGAAAACACACGGAACAAGAACTGCCAACAGGCAACAGGGAGGGTGCTGGGTCTCCCATGTCGGAACTATAAGAAAAAGAATTTACGGTAAGTAAACAAAATTCTCTTTTTCTTCATCGTTCCTTATGGGAGACCCAGACCATGGGACGTCTCAAAGCAGTCCATGGGTGGGAATAAACAGAAAGCTGAGAAGTAGGCAAAACCTAACTTCACAAATGGGCGACAGCCGCCTGAAGGATGTGTCTGCCCAAGCTCGCATCTGCCGAAGCATGAGCATGCACTTGGTAGTGCTTCGAAAAGGTATGCAGACTGGACCAAGTGGCAGCCTGACAGACCTGCTGAACCGTAGCCTGGTGCCTAAAAGCCAGAGAGGCACCGACAGCTCTGGTCGAGTGCGCTTTAATCCCCGGCGGGGGAGGCACCTGAGCACATTGGTAGGCATCGGATATGGCCGACCTAATCCAACGAGCTAGGGTCGGTTTGGAAGCCGAGAGACCCTTGCGCTGACCTGCGGTCAGCACAAAAAGAGGTGCACCGCCTAAGAGCAGCGGTGCGTGACACATAGATCCGGAGCGCCCGCACCAAATCTAAAGTATGCAATGCTTTCTCAAAGCGATGCACAGGGGCCGGACAAAGGGAAGGCAATGAAATGTCCTGGTTAAGGTGGAAAGGAGATACCACCTTAGGGAGAAAATCCTGCGTCGGACGGAGAACCACCTTGTCTTGGTGAAAAACCAAAAAGGGTGACTCCGAAGAGAGCGCAGCCAAATCAGAGACTCTCCTGAGAGAAGTTATGGCCACCAGAAAAACCACTTTCTGGGAAAGTCGAAACAAGGGAACCTCCCTAAGAGGCTCAAAGGGGGGTTTCTGTAAGGCCGTGAGGACCAGATTAAGGTCCCAGGGATCCAAGGGCCTCCGATAAGGAGGAATGATGTGAGATGCGCCCTGCATGAAGGTGCGCACCTGAGCCAGCCGCGATACGCCGCTGGAACAACACTGAAAGAGCCGAGACCTGTCCCTTGAGGGAATTGAGGGATAGTCCTAGCTGCAGACCGGACTGTAGAAAAGACAGGATGGTCGGCAAGGAAAAAGGCCAAGGAGCATGGCCGGACGAACGACACCAGGACAGGAAAATTCTCCAAGTCCTGTGGTAAATCCTGGCCGAGGAAGACTTCCGAGCCTGAGTCATAGTGGAGATGACCTCGGAAGGAATGCCTGAAGCAGTCAGGATCCAGGACTCAAGAGCCACGCCGTCAACCTGAGGGCCGCAGAATTCTGGCGGAAAAACGGACCTTGTGAGAGATGGTCTGGGCGGTCCGGGAGATGCCACGGCACTTCCACGGACAGACGGAACAGGTCTGGGTACCAAGCTCGTCTGGGCCAGTCTGGAGCAATGATTATGACCCGACGGCCCTGATTCTGATCTTGCGCAGGACTCTGGGCAAGAGAGCTAGGGGAGGAAACACATAGGCTAGACGGAACTGGGACCAATCCTGAACCAGCGCGTCCGCTGCCAAGGCCTGAGGATTGTGGGAGCGAGCCACGTAAACCGGGACCTTGTTGTTGTGCCGGGATGCCATGAGATCCACTTCCGGAGTGCCCCACTTGCGGCAGATTGACCGAAACACCGCCGGATGCAGGGCACACTCACCGCTGTCCACGGTTTGACGGCTGAGATAATCTGCCTCCCAGTTTTCTACGCCTGGGATGTGGACTGCGGATATGGTGGACTTGGAGTCCTCCGTCGACTGAAGGATGCGTTGTACCTCCAACATTGCCAGGCGGCTGCGAGTCCCGCCCTGGTGATTGATGTAGGCAACCGCTGTCGCGTTGTCTGACTGGACTCGAATGTTCTTGCCCGCCAACAGGTGGTGAAAGGCTTCGAGAGCTAGGAGCACAGCTCTGATTTCCAGAACATTGATCGAGAGGGCTGATTCGGACGGAGTCCAAGTGCCCTGTGCTCGGTGGTGGAGAAACACTGCTCCCCAGCCGGACAGACTGGCGTCCGTGGTGAGAATTACCCAAGACGGGATCAGAAAAGAGCGTTCCTGGGATAGAGAGAGGGGCCGAAGCCACCACTGAAGAGAGCTCTTGGTCTGTGGCGACAGAGTCACTAGCCTGTGCAAGGAAGAGGTCCGCTTGTCCCAACAGCGGAGAATGTCCAGCTGCAGAGGACGCAGATGTAACTGGGCAAAGGGAACCGCTTCCATTGACGCCACCATCTGACCCAGTACCTGCATGAGGTGCCTGATGGAATGACGGTGGGCCCGCAACAGAGAGCGCACCGCCCAATGAAGGGACTGCTGTTTGACTAAGGGCAGCTTGACAAGTGCCGGCAGAGTCTCGAATTGCATCCCTAGGTACGTGAGTTTCTGGGTCGGGGTCAGAGTGGACTTTGGCAGATTGACAAGCCGCCCGAATTGGACAAGCGTGGCAAGAGTGAGCGAGACACTCCGCTGACAGTCTGCACTGGATGAAGCCTTGACTAGAAGGTCGTCCAGGTAAGGAATCACTGCCAACCCCTGGAGGTGCAGAACCGCAACCACTGCTGCCATGACCTTGGTGAATACTCGAGGTGCCGTGGCTAGCCCGAAGGGGAGAGCCACGAATTGGAAGTGTTCCTCCCCGATTACAAAACGGAGCCAACGCTGGTGTGAAACTGCAATTGGCACATGCAAATAGGCATCTTTGATGTCGATGGATGCAAGAAAATCTCCCTGGGTCATTGAGGCAATGACTGATCGCAGAGATTCCATGCGAAAGTGCCGCACCTGAACATGCTTGTTGAGAAGCTTGAGATCCAGGATGGGCCGGAAGGAACCGTTCTTTTTGGGGACTAGGAAGAGGTTTGAGTAGAAACCTCTGAACCGTTCCCGAGCGGGAACCGGTACAATCACTCTGTTGGCCTGCAAGGATGCCACGGCCTGTGAGAAGGCGGCGGCCTTGGAGCAGGGGGGAGTGGACAGAAAAAATCTGTTTGGCGGGCTGGAAGAAAATTCTATCCTGTAGCCGTGGGAGATGATATCCCGCACCCACTGGTCGGAGACGTGTTGAAACCACACGTCGCCAAAGTGGGAGAGCCTGCCACCGACTAAGGACGTTGCTGGCGCGGCCCGATAGTCAAGAGGAGGCTGCCTTGGTGGCAGCGGCTCCTCCGTTCTTCGGAGGACGAGGCTTCGTGCGCCAGTTGGGTTTTCAATCCTTAGCTGAGTTAGTGGACGAGGCTGAGGGCTTAGAGGAGGACCAGTTAGAGGAACAAAAGGACCGAAATCTCGACTGGTTCCTGCCCTGGACAGGTTTCCTGGTTTTAGTTTGTGGCAAGGAAGTACTCTTCCCGCCAGTAGCTTTCTTAATGATTTCATCCAGTTGTTCACCGAACAGCCGGGTCCCAGAAAAAGGGAGCCCAGCTAGAAACTTCTTGGAAGCAGCGTCTGCTTTCCACTCACGAAGCCACAAGATCCTGCGGATCGCGAGGGAATTAGCGGAGGCTACCGCTGTGCGGTGAGACGCCTCCAAAATGGCAGACATAGCATAGGATGAAAAAGCCGAAGCTTGGGAAGTTAAGGCAACCATTTCGGGCATAGAGTCCCTAGTGAGGGAGTGCATCTCCGCCAGAGAAGCAGAGATGGCCTGAAGAGCCCACACTGCTGCAAAGGACGGGGAGAAAGAGGCCCCTGCCGCTTCATATACAGATTTGGCCAGAAGGTTAACCTGGCGGTCAGTGGAGTCCTTAAGAGAGGTGCCATCCGCCACAGACACAACTGTCCGGGCTGAGATTCTAGACACCGGAGGATCTACCTTTGGTGACTGAGCCCACTCCTTGACCACCTCAGGTGGAAAAGGAAAACGGTCATCAGAGGTACGCTTAGGAAAGCGTTTGTCAGGGCAGGCCCTGGGTTTGGTCACAGTGGCCTGAAAACTGGAGTGGTTAAAAAACGTACTCCTTGCTCTCTTAGGTGAGGTAAACTGGTGTTTTTCTACCAAAGAAGCTTGTTCGTCTGACACTGGTGGATTAAGGTCCAGTACGGAGTTAATGGACGCAATCAAGTCACTAACATCCGCATCACTTTCAGATAGATCAATGGGGTACATAGACGTAGCGTCTGAGCCCACAGTAAAGGCATCCTCCTCGCCTTGCGATTCAGCACGTGAATCAGAGCCGTGGGACGAGGAAGGAGAAGAGTCCCTGCGTCTCCGTTTAGGAGGACGGGGTCTGGGATCAGATGAAACATACTCTGTGAGCTCTGCAGAGCGAGTCGGAGCAGCAGAGGCACCCTGAGAAGGGGGCTGATGCATGGTTAGCAGAGTCCGTGACAGCTGTCCCATGGAGTCGGCAAAGGACTGGGAGATAGCTTTAGAAAACGATGCTACCCAAGCCGGGGGTTCAGCCACCGGGGCTGGAGCAGCCGAAGGGACCACTGGGGAGACTCCAGGCTGAGGCACCACCACGGTAGAGCAGGCATCACAGTGTGGATATGTGCTCGGTTCGGGCAGTATGAGCTTACATGCAGTGCATATAGAGTAAAGCTTTGCAGCCTTGCTCCTAGTGACAGACATGCTGCTGAGGTGGAGGCTCTGTAGTAAAGAATTCACTCCTTCAGAAAGACCCCCAGAGAGTGTATAAAAGTCCACAACCAGAGGTTGTGGCTTACCAGGCCGTTTTTGTGTGCCCTCCGGATTCCCAGCTTGGACCCCCAGACAGCTTGCAGAGCTGCAGCAGCCAGCGCCGATCAGTGTGAAAACGCTGAGAAAATGGCGCTGGAGTGAGGAGGGGGGGCGGGGGTTAATCCAAGAGCGGGAACCGGAGGGCTAAGGAGAAATACAGGGGAGGGAAACATCTCCCCAGAGAGGAGTGTCCTCCCCTCTGCTGAACGGCCGGTGGGCGGCGCCGCACTGTCCCCCTGCATGACTGACATGCAGGGGAAGAGAAACGAAAGTAGGCCGCGGCCGAAGCCAGGGCCTAAATTTATCCATGCGGCCGACGAGCAGGCACCCTCGGCGCGGTTCTCAGGAAAAAACCAGAGAACCGGCCGGAAATCACAGCAAAGGAACCCCTGGTGCCGCCATGCTCAAATAACACACTCTCCCCACACAAGGGACCCCTGAATAACGTCTCATATACTTAGCTTTTTGAGACGCAGGGCCATGTCCCTGAGGGATGAGCGCTCCGTCCAGCAGGGGCCTGAAAGGGCTGCGGATGGAGACCGGTCTCCTGCAGAGCAGTGAGAACCGTGAAGGCTCCCACTTCAAGCCAGAGCCAAAGGGGATGGTGAAGGAGCGCGGCATGGAAGGCTCCCGCCTTGAGATCAACCTTAACAGCACCGCCGACACAAAGGGGTGAGAAGGGACATGCCGGGAGTCCAGGATGGACCCGCTTTTCTTCCAATTCTTTAATTAAAAATCAAAAGAGGATGCATGTGTGTGTGACCTCCTGAACACAAAGCATTGAACTGGTTGGATTCTGTCATCCAGGGGGTGTATATGCTCGGAGGGAGGAGCTACACTTTTTAGTGTAGTACTTTGTGTGTCCTCCGGAGGCAGAAGCTATACACCCATGGTCTGGGTCTCCCATAAGGAACGATGAAGAAATAAAGAAAATAAGAATAAAGCATGCGCGTTATAACAATAACAGCCCACAGCCACTCAGGATTGTCACATCCATTAGATGTGACAATCCTGGCACTTTACCCGATTCTTCCCGATTCCCCTGGTGCGGTGGCAATCAGGCTAATAAGGGGTTAATAACAGCTCACATCTGCCACTAAGCCCTAGATTAGCAATGGCAGGGTCTATGAAAACCCTACCCCCATTACTAATCTGTAAGTGAAAAGAAATAAACACAAACACAAAATAAGATAAAAACAACACCCTCTTTCACTCCTTTATTAACCCCAAAAACACCCAGGTCTGATGTAATCCACACGAGGTCCCATAACGATTCCAGCTCTGCTACATCTGAAGTGACAGCGCATAGAATATGACCACCCGCTGTGATCTTAAGGCAGAGAATGAGTCGCAGCGATGTGTGGTGACGTAACGTAGGTTATTTGCGGTCACAGCTGGAGGTGCCCATTGTCATCCACCTATGATCGCAGGTAACCTGACCTCAAGTGACCTCATTGAACTGAGTGACCACTACTGGGTTGGGTTTGTTATTCGGTATGAATACACAAATGTAGAAATGATTGGATTTGAACAATCCGAACCCGAATATTTTAGCATTCGCCCATATCTAGTCATCACTAATGATAATTTTAAGGATGTCTAAAACTGATCAACTGGGAAAAGGTTGTTGCATTACTCGTAAATCAAATGCCATGTCCTTCAATTTGTCCAATTATTAATACCAGGTTTTGGTTAAAATGAGGCTACCATTTCAAGGTTCATTTTTCATCAAGGAGAAACTAAGCTGAAAATCTATCTTTTGAACCATGTGCATTGAATATTTTTTTGGTATGGTATCAGAGGACTCAGGAAGGAAAAATGTATGTAACAAAATTAAAACATTGTCGTCCATTTGGCTTATCCCTAATCTATTAATTTTACATCTAGGTGGTAAGATAGATGACATCTTTATTATCTTGAGAAGTACCGGTCCTGAACTGCAGAGCTTCATGACTTGGTTGAACAATAACCCATATAACATCAAACTAACCTATAAGGCAGATCGGGAGGCAATTGATTTTCTGGACTATAATATAAAAATGGGGTACCAGACAGAAAAGGGTACTCCACGGGTACAATTATTATCAACAAGTAAGAGGGAAGAATCTTTTCTCTTTCGTTTCATTGGGGGACACAGGACCGTGGGTTATGCTGCTGCTGTCACTAGGAGGCTGACACTAAGTAGACAAAAAAAGTTAGCTCCTCCCTAGCAGTATACACCCTGAGCCGGAGGCGGACTCAAATCAGTTTTTGCTTAGTGTCGTAGGAGGCTGATGTGGGCCATCTCGGCCCCCCTCAGCTACATTTTTCTTGCGTATTTGTCATTTTTTTCGGCGACGCTCATCGCTCTCATTCTCCTTTTTCTCTGTTTCTGCAGGTGTCGCCTATGTTCACCCTCATTCCCTCCAGCCCTGTGGGTACTACTCCCCAGGGTCGCAGAGGTTTGAGGTGTCGGGCCCTCTCCCCCGTCCATTCCCGTGGTACCACTCCCGGGAGTGCATGTGGGGCAGATCCTACATGGGCACCCCTGATCCACCGTGCGGTATTACTCCAAAGGGCGCACAGGGACAAGCTAAAGAGGTTGGACCCCCGCAGCGTTTTCACCTTTTCGGATGGGGCCCACATCGCTGCCTACAGTCGCAGAAGAGCTTCTTCCCTCCATCAGGCGTCCACCTCTCTGCCTCTCTAGACGCCTCTCCCCGCGTCCCTGAAGCCCACAGCCTTACCTTCAGGTGTGCGCTGCACACAGGCAAGTGCAGAGCCCACTGCCTGCACACCGGACCATCCCTGGAGCGGCACCGCAGATGTCAGGTAGGACAGTCTCTCCCCTACCTTCTCCCCCTCGGGCGGCTGAAAATTTAAGCCCCGGTCTCGGCCTAGTCTCCCTGCGTCCCAGCCACGCCCCCCGCTGCAACGGTATTGGCTTGCCGGCCGTTCCGCCCCCGACTCCGCCCACCGCTCAGCCTCCAGGCATCACAGTGTGGGCGGTGGATGCCCTGTTTCCCGCCCTCATACGGCCCCTCCCCCAGCCAACTCCAGCTTCTCTTCACCATCTTGTTCTGCCTCCCAGTCTGCCTGTGTAGCCCAGCTTATCTATTAGCAGAGTTGCTTCTAGGTACTTTTGCAATGGCCTCATTTTGTATGATGAGGTCTTGAGAACTATAAGCTTTGTTACACAGGTAGATTAGCTTTAATCTGTCACTTTATGTGGATGCAAGGCAGAGTGTACATTGTCTTATAATAATAATGATAAATGCTTCCCCTTAGCAAGGTTTACTTATATAGGAAGGTTTGTGCTTAGATGTGGGTCAATTTAGCTCATTATGCTATCAATCAGCTATCTTGAGACAGAAAAAGAGAATTTTGTTACTTACCGTAAATTCTTTTTCTTATAGTTCCGTCATGGGAGACCCAAACCATGGGTGTATAGCTTCTGCCTCCGGAGGACACACAAAGTACTACACTCAAACGTGTAGCTCCTCCCTCTTAGCATATACACCCCCTGCTAGCCAGTCCTAGCCAGTTTAGTGCAAAAGCTGAAGGAGGACATCCACTCACAAGTAGAGACAGAGTAAAACCCGGAACAACCGGAACCTCTGTCTGCAACAACAACAGCCGGTGAAGACACACGGAACAAGAAACCTGCCAACAGGCAATAGGGAGGGTGCTGGGTCTCCCATGACGGAACTATAAGAAAAAGAATTTACGGTAAGTAACAAAGAAGGGAATTTTGTTACTTACCGTAAATTCCTTTTCTTCTAGCTCCTATTGGGAGACCCAGACGATTGGGTGTATAGCACTGCCTCCGGAGGCCACACAAAGCATTACACTTAAAAGTGTAAGGCCCCTCCCCTTCTGGCTATACACCCCCAGTGGGATCACTGGCAGCTCAGTTTTAGTGCTAAAGCAAGAAGGAGGAAAGCCAATAACTGGTTCAAACAAATTCACTCCGAAGTAACATCGGAGAACTCAAAACCATCGAACATGAACAACATGTGTACCCGAAAACAACCAAAAATCCCGAAGGACAACAGGGCGGGTGCTGGGTCTCCCAATAGGAGCTAGAAGAAAAGGAATTTACGGTAAGTAACAAAATTCCCTTCTTCTTCGGCGCTCCATTGGGAGACCCAGACGATTGGGACGTCCAAAAGCTGTCCCTGGGTGGGTAGAGAAGAAGGGAATTTTGTTACTTACCGTAAATTCCTTTTCTTCTAGCTCCTATTGGGAGACCCAGACGATTGGGTGTATAGCACTGCCTCCGGAGGCCACACAAAGCATTACACTTAAAAGTGTAAGGACCCTCCCCTTCTGGCTATACACCCCCAGTGGGATCACTGGCTGCTCAGTTTTAGTGCTAAAGCAAGAAGGAGGAAAGCCAATAACTGGTTCAAACAAATTCACTCCGAAGTAACATCGGAGAACTGAAAACCATTGAACATGAACAACATGTGTACCCGAAAACAACCAAAAATCCCGAAGGACAACAGGGCGGGTGCTGGGTCTCCCAATAGGAGCTAGAAGAAAAGGAATTTACGGTAAGTAACAAAATTCCCTTCTTCTTCGGTGCTCCATTGGGAGACCCAGACGATTGGGACGTCCAAAAGCTGTCCCTGGGTGGGTAGAGAAATACCTCATGTTAGAGCTGCAAAGACAGCCCTCCCCTACGGGGAGGCAACTGCCGCCTGCAGGACTCTTCTACCTAGGCTGGCGTCCGCCGAAGCATAGGTATGCACCTGATAATGTTTGGTGAAAGTGTGCAGACTCGACCAGGTAGCTGCCTGGCACACCTGTTGAGCCGTAGCCTGGTGTCGTAATGCCCAGGACGCACCCACGGCTCTGGTTGAGTGGGCCCTTAGCCCTGAAGGAACCGGAAGCCCAGCAGAACGGTAGGCTTCAAGAATTGGTTCTTTGATCCATCGAGCCAGGGTGGCTTTGGAAGCCTGCGACCCTTTGCGCTTACCAGCGACAAGGACAAAGAGTGCATCGGAACGGCGCAGGGGCGCCGTGCGGGAAATGTAGATTCTGAGTGCTCTCACCAGATCTAACAAATGTAAATCCTTCTCATACCGATGAACTGCATGAGGACAAAAGGAAGGCAAGGAGATATCCTGATTTAGATGAAAAGAGGATACCACCTTAGGGAGAAACTGAATGGGGCGCAGCACTACCTTGTCCTGGTGGAAGACCAGGAAAGGAGCCTTGGATGACAGCGCTGCTAGCTCAGACACTCTCCGAAGAGATGTGATCGCTACCAGAAAAGCCACTTTCTGTGATAGTCGAGAAAGTGAAACATCCCTCAGAGGCTCGAAAGGCGGCTTCTGGAGGGCAACTAGTACCCTGTTCAGATCCCATTGATCTAACGGCCGCTTGTACGGGGGTACGATATGACAAACCCCCTGCAGGAACGTGTGCACCTTAGAAAGTCGTGCTAGACGCTTCTGAAAAAAGACGGATAGCGCCGAGACTTGCCCTTTAAGGGAGCCGAGCGACAAACCTTTTTCTAACCCAGATTGCAGGAAAGAAAGAAAAGTCGGCAATGCAAATGGCCAGGGAGACATTCCCTGAGCAGAGCACCAGGATAAGAATATCTTCCACGTTCTGTGGTAGATCTTAGCAGACGTGGGCTTCCTAGCCTGTCTCATGGTGGCAACGACCCCTTGGGATAATCCTGAAGACGCTAGGATCCAGGACTCAATGGCCACACAGTCAGGTTCAGGGCCGCAGAATTCCGATGGAAAAACGGCCCTTGGGACAGTAAGTCTGGTCGGTCTGGTAGTGCACACGGTTGGCCGACCGTGAGATGCCACAGATCCGGGTACCACGACCTCCTCGGCCAGTCTGGAGCGACGAGTATGACGCGGCTGCAATCGGATCTGATCTTGCGTAGCACTCTGGGCAGGAGTGCCAGAGGTGGAAACACATAAGGGAGCCGGAACTGCGACCAATCTTGCACCAAGGCGTCTACCGCCAGAGCACTTTGATCGCGAGACCGCGCCATGAAAGTCGGGACCTTGTTGTTGTGCCGAGACGCCATTAAGTCGACGTCCGGCACCCCCCAGCGGCAACAGATTTCCTGAAACACGTCCGGGTGAAGGGACCACTCCCCTGCGTCCATACCCTGGCGACTGAGGAAGTCTGCTTCCCAGTTTTCCACGCTGTGATACCAATGTGATATGACTGAAAGAATGTGTGATTAGATAGGAATCAAATCATAATCATAAGATAGGAGTGATCCCAGATATTATTTGATCCATCAATAATTCAGTATCAAAGAAGATGTCCTTTGGAGGGCCAAAATGATGACCAAGGAATATATGTCTTGAAGCAGTTGAAGATAAAGGAAGTAACATTTACAGTTCCACTTACAGGAAACTTGTGGTTAGCTTAAAGACAGTTTTAAGGATGAAATTTACGGCTCATTGCAATATTTCACTAACACTGGTCAAACTGTGGTCAGCCAGTTGTCAACTGACAGGATGTGCTGGAAATGTGCAGGAAGCTGCCGTTACCTACAACATTTTGTGGTCAAGTTACATGAACATGACTCAGCTGTCATATGCTGGTGACCATTTAGACACAACCTACAATATTTTCCTATAAAATATACACGGAACTCGCTTAAGGTAGGGAAATACCTTCCAGGACATTGAAGTGTACGTACTCACTGTTCCTGTGATGCCATGCCATGTTGATTCCTTATCTTAACTCGAGTTCCCTCCGATGTGAAAGGATTGCTACAACATAACGGTAATGTTGATGCATATTTCTGTTATTGTATAAGTTTCTATGACTATAAGATTCTAAATGCCTATGTACCATTGATTATATTCATGTGCTATTAAAATAAATAGTATCTTGCTATAAAGAATATTAGTATTCGTGCCTGATTAGGATATCAGTGAGCGCTTCGTAAGTACGGGCTTTCAGCCCCCTTTTTAGTAGAATTTAGCAAGACATAAATTGGCGTAGTCGGCAGGATTACTTCTATTAGAAGTAATTAACGAATTTTTGTAATTTAGAAGTTAAAAACATATATTTGGCAAATTTCCAGATATTTTTCAATCTTTTTGCATAGTGTCAAAATGTTCAGAAAACGTAAGGATAATGTTAAGGAGGTTGTTGTGGAGATCCCCGGCTGGACTGAGGCTCCCTACAATCTTATAGCACATGAATTGGTCAATTGTGGATTGGCAGAACAATGGCAGAATAAGCTCAAGGGTAGTGAGATTACTGATGTTGTTAATGTACTCAGTGGTGTCCCTGTGAAAGCAGGTGATGTAGTGTCTTTAGGACGGCGCATCTGGATTTTGGCAAGTGCATATCGCGAGATGCATGAGCGTAATCTAAAGATGCAAAAGAAATGTTCCCAAATGGAACAAAAGATGATAGAATTAGGTGGCCAGAAAACAGTTCTGGAATGTAATACCAGACTGTTGAAGGATAAATTGGAACATTATCAGAATGTGGCAGAAAAAGCTGCCGTAAAAATCGCTCAAAATAAGTACAAGAAAAGAAGAGGAAAAGTAAATAAAACCAAAGTACATAAAAGTATCGCCTCAGCTTCTGTAAACTGGGATCCCGATACTTGGGATGGGGATGTGTGGGATTCATCTTCATCATCTGATGAGGAGGATTACCATAAAGGGAAGATTCAGGCTAATCCCGTGAGGAGGCGCTTAGAGAGGACAGAGAATGAGATCATCCGGGAACATGTCCGGGATGGTCAGGGGAATCTGCAATATGACGAAGATGGTAATGCCATCACAAATGAGAGAACGATTCCTCATGTAAAAAATCGAGTAACCATTGAAGATTACTCTCAGGGAGAAGTTGATAGCATTTTAACACAGTTTAGACAAAAACCAGGAGAAGGAGAAATTCCCTGGTTGGTCAGGGTGCACGATCTCGGAGGAGGTGGAGTGCACTTTGACGCCGGAGACGTGGCAAAATTTGTCACCATGTCTCGGGACCCAGTAATTCAGAGATCAATAAAAAATTATTTTGTTGATCATAATGAGCATGGTACTCAAAACTTAATCATGATCTTAGCCCATGCTTTTCTGGACAAATACCCATCAGAAGCAGACTTTCCTATCAATGATAAACCTTGGTATACCTTAAAAGATGGTATGGAAAGGCTGAAGGAAGAGGCAATGAGAAATGCTCTTCCTCTTTTGGGAATGGATGATGATTATCTCCAGTACCCATTAACAGCCAGCATAAGAAATAGGCTGGTTAAACATGCTCCTCCAGCATATAAAACAGTTATTTTAACCTTAACTGTAGCACTGACTGGAGAATCAATCGGTGTAGTTCTAGGGAGGATGAGGGAGTTACAGGATATGGGACAGTGGGATAAATCATCCCCTGGAGGCCATGTTGGTAACAGTAAGCCAAACAATCCTGATTGGAAAGGGAAATCAGTAGGGGAGGCCCCACGGGTGTCTCGCAAAGACATGTTCCAGGCTTTGCTTAAAGCCGGGATCAATAAGGAAAGGATTGATGGAAAGGAGACAGGAGAATTATGGAAGTTGTACAAACAGAAAGTTCTATCTGCAAAGAAAGTGACCACTACAAATATGGAAGGGGGTTCAAAAACCCCCAAGGTAAAGAAATCAGAGGGAAAAGGGGAAAAAACCCCAAAGAAAGTGTCTTGGGAAGATTTTCAGTCAGTTTATCCATGGGAAGAACTGGCTGCAGCCGTGGCCACAAAGGTCACGGAAGGAAGGGGTAATGCACAGACTGAAGTCTGTGTAAATGAAAGTTCAGAAGGAAGTGATTTACTATAGGTAGCCAGCCAAGCCCCCCTAATGATAAAAAGGGACGAACGTCCCTACGTCAATCTTAGCATACATTGGAAAGGGGGAAATGTTCAAAGAGTCCCAGCTTTGATTGACACGGGGGCGGAGGCTACTTTAATTCATGGAAACCCAGAAAAAATAAAAGGACCTAGAGTAAAAATTGCTGGACTAGGTGGTCAAGTGATCACTGGGGTTCAGACACAGGTAGCTTTGAAGATAGGTAATTTACCTATCAAGAAGTATACGGTGCTGGTAGTTCCTATACCAGAATATATTTTGGGAATTGATGTCCTAAAAGGGATGACTCTTAATCTAACAGAAGGAAAATTCTCCTTTGGGATTAAGTCTTGTCATAAGGAAATGCGACCAGTGGTGGTGGGCAAAGTCAAAATGCCCCCTGTACATGTGCCTCCAGCTACAAAAATGGTAGCTATGAAACAATATCGAATACCAGGAGGTCACAGAGAGATAGGAGAAACCATTAAGGAATTGGTAGAAACTGGGGTAATGCGCCCTACTACTACCACATGGAATAATCCTGTCTGGCCAGTTAAAAAGAGTGATGGCTCCTGGCGCATGACAGTTGATTATAGGGAGTTAAACAAGAATACTCCTCCCTTGACAGCTGCAGTTCCGGATACAATAACGATTGTGGAAAATATTCAGACTCACTCCGGAACTTGGTATGCAGTAATTGATTTGGCAAATGCTTTCTTTACTATACCTATAGAAGAGAAGGCTCAAGATCAATTTGCATTCACTTGGTTAGGAAGACAATATACCTTTACCAGGTTACCCCAAGGATGGCTACATAGCCCCACAATCTGTCACCGGACGGTGGCAGAGCATTTGGATGGATTTGATCTACCATCAGAAATGCAGATCTCACATTATATCGATGATATAATGATACAAGGACAAGATGAGCAAAGTGTGAAAGATCAATTGACAAAACTGATTGCTCATATGAGAAGTAAAGGATGGGAAATCAATGATGCCAAGGTTCAAGGACCGTCTCAGGTGGTAAAATTTCTTGGGATTCAGTGGAACAAGGGGCACAGAGAGATCTTGCCCAATGCCAGACAGAAAATTATTAATTTCCCGGTCCCTAAATCCAAACAAGAGACTCAGTCTTATATTGGATTGTTTGGTTTTTGGAGACAACATATCCCTCATTTGGGACAAATGTTGGCTCCTTTGTACAAAGTAACGAGGAAAAAATATGAGTTCCACTGGGGAGAGGAACAGCAAAATGCGTTTGAGATGGTCAAGGAAGCGATACAACAAGCCGTGGATCTATGGCCAATGTTGTCAGGACCCGTGGAGCTGCATGTGTCAGTTCAACATATGTATGCCAATTGGTCACTTTGGCAAAAACAAGGGGGAAAAAGAGTTCCTCTTGGATTTTGGAATAGAAAATTACCAGATGCTGGAGAAAAATACACTCCTTTTGAACAGCAATTGTTAGCTTGTTATTGGGCTCTGGTAGAGACCGAACAATTAACCATTGAACATGAGGTATTGCTGAGACCAGCAATACCCATAATGCAGTGGGTGTTGTCCAATCCTAAAACCAATAGGGTGGGGCATGCCCAGGAGCAAAGTATCATTAAATGGAAATGGTACATTTCAGAAAGGGCCAAGAAGGGAGAAGGCGGGATCGCCACTCTACATGAGAAAGTGGCAGAGGTAGCTGAGGAAACATCTTTTCCCAGCAAAGCTGCCATGCTAGAGGAGTCCCCGGTGAAGTGGGGGAAAGCATATGAAGATTTAACTGAACCACAACAAACACATGCATGGTTCACAGACGGATCAGCCCGTTATGTGAGTGGGAAAAGGTTGTGGAAAAGTGTTGCATATAATCCCAGATTGGAAAAATTTCTGTCAGTAGAAGGGGAAGGCAAAAGTAGTCAATATGCAGAACTCTATGCCATATTCTTGGCATTATCTTTTGAACAAGGAAAAGAGTGTCATCTTTTTACTGATTCCTGGTCAGTAGCAAATGGATTAGCCACATGGATGATGGGATGGAAAAAACACAATTGGTTAATTCATGGAAAAGAGATTTGGGGCAAGGAAGTGTGGCAAGAGATTGAAGAGATTATTCAATTTACCAAGACCACTGTATTTCATGTCGATGCTCATGTCCCTACTAACTCACTTGAACGTTTGTTTAATTCAGAAGCAGATAAAGCAGCAGCCATCAGACAAGTCAGTCCAACAGGTGACAAGGAAAAAGAGGCATGGTTGCAAGGTACAGTTGTTTGGGCACACCAGAAAAGTGGACATTTGGGAGAAAAAGCCACTTACAGGTGGGCTCAGGAAAGGGGTGTGCCTCTTACTCTTGATATCATTAAAGAAACCATTCTACACTGTCCAGTGTGCCAACATTCACAAAAGAGGGAGGTTCCACATACAGTAATGGGACACATAGGTCGAGGACAATTACCTGCACAAATTTGGCAGATGGATTTCATTGGTCCATTGCCAGAAAGTAGAGGGTGTAAATACGTCTGCACTGCAGTAGACACATACTCAGGTTTGATGGTGGGTTTTCCCTGTAAGGCAGCAACCCAGTGGAGTACTGAGAGAACTTTAGAAATCATCACTCAATACTATGGAGTTCCATTGCAGGTACAATCAGATAATGGTTCTCATTTTATTGGCCAGAAGATAAAAGATTATGCCCAAGAACATAACATTCAATGGGTGTATCATATGCCATACTATCCCCAGGCTGCTGGTCTGGTGGAAAGAATGAATGGGTTGTTGAAATCCACCTTGAAAAAAGTAAATCAATCAGACAAACAGTATGGACAATGGAGAGACAATCTCAGTGAAGCCCTACAGATAATAAACAATAGACCTATCACAGATTCTATGACTCCTCTCATGAGGATGTTGACACCAAATCTTACTATTCATGAGGCACACGTAGTGAGTACAATCATTTACTGGAAAGTGGAAGAAGAGGCAAAACTCCCAGAAAGAGTGACACCTTATTCAGCAGGTTTAGACCTCAGTACCTTGGAAACTGTCGTGGTACCCCCAGGTAAGGTAAAACCAATTTCAACAGGATTGGGTTGCCAGATGCCAAAGGATCATTATGGTCAAATAGCCACTCGTTCTAGTTTAGCGTTAAAAGGAGCCATAGTGGTGGGAGGGGTAATAGATGCAGATTATCAGGGAGAAATCAAGGTACTGATGTTAAATTTGGGAAATGAACCTTTGATCTTGGTGAAACACCAGAAGGTGGCTCAGATGTTGATAATTCCAATAAACTTGTCTGAGATAAGAGAAGGAACTGCCCCAGTAGAATTAACAATACAGGGTACTAAAGGTTTTGGATCCTCTAATATTACAAATGTAGGAGCAAAAATATGGATTCAAAACCTCCAAGGACCGCCCTCAGAGGCAGAGGTAATAGCGGTCGGAAAAGATCGTACTCTCCTGATAATGAGACCAGGAGTGGAGAAGTGGGAATATGTCCCACAAGAAAAATGTTATTTACGAGAATAATAGTGTATCTTTATTTGCAGATGGTGTTGTAAATAAGCGGAATCCATAGTATCGGTTACTGGGAAGAGCTCGATAGTGAGGAGATGGAGAAATTCCTGTGTTTGATGTTTGCCTCTTTGGTCGTTGGATGGACAAGTCTACATCAGGAGAAACCTGTGGCGAATAAATTTCTGATGCACCATCACATTTTAACGGATGCGCTGAACAGTAGTCAACACACAGATTGCTGGATCTGTACACATTCTCCGGTTACAGCCACCAGTATCCCTTATCTGGCTATCCCGGTATCGATGGAGGAAATCCTAAAGTGGAAAAGTTGTTCTGATCAACTTGCTGATAAAGACACTCGGAATGTTCGACTATGGAATACTACAGTACCCATTCCCGTAGTGGGATGGATCAATCTTCCATGGTGGCAAGGCAATTTGAGTGGAACAATCACCAATTTACAATATCTGGCTTTTAAGGGAGGAATTTGGGTACCAAGAAATAAGACTGGACTGACTAACCTGGGATTCATCCCTATGGAGAATATAAAAATAAGTTTTGGGACAACTGTAGATACATTAGATGCTTTTAAACCCAGCTTAGTGGAAAGAACAATTCATGATATGCTATGGCCTTATGCCAATATGTTCATAAATGGGACTAGTGAAACTTGTAGTAACATATCGGGAAATTTAATGTGTAATGATTACTCTGAATATCGAGCAAATGATCCGACCTGTAATAACCCTAATGTAGGATACTGTAGCCCAATTGGACAACAGCCCGGGTGGTGTTTGTTATCAAATGTTAGTATTTTCGTTGATTTGGTTCATCGTTTAGTTTTGCAACATTCGGCTTTATGGGATTTACCTAGAGGAATGTATTGGGTATGTGGGTATAATGCCTATAAATGGCTCCCAGTAGGAGTCAAGGGAAGCTGTACTTTAGCTCGTTTGACCCCAGCTACCTTTATAGTACCTTATGATCAATTAGATGCTCAGGTTTTGCCAAAACACATGATATTCAAGAGAGCTGCAGATAATAAACCAAGGGAATCAGGGCGACCCCATGTGGTACAAATGGGAACAGCGAATAAGATTTTCAGTACTTTTTTCCTATATCCAATGATAATGCAAATGTGGGATAAATTAGTAGAGTCTACTGATTATCTGGATGATCAAATTTTTGCAGTTTTGGATATAGTAAACACCTCTGTAGCTGTACAGCAGCAGTTGATTATAGTTACTAACCAGCATACTTTGGTACTTGATTACCTAACAGCAGCCCAAGGGGGTATGTGTCAGATAATAGGCCCCGCCTGTTGCCATTACATAGATCCTAAAGGACAGCTACAATTACGAGCAAAGTTAAATGACATACAAAAATTAAGAGATAAATATCAAAAAGATAATGATGTAAATAAAGATAGTTGGTGGGCGAATACCTTTTCCTTCCTAAACCCTGCAAATTGGTTTAAGGGGTTAGGAGGATGGGTAATGGGGCTTTTGCAGGGAGTTTTTCAGATAATATTGCTTTTAGTTTTAATATACATAGTAGTGAAAGTGATTATATTTGTGATTCAAGTTTATCCAAACAAACCAAGAAATCAAAATCTGTGGCAAAGTCAATGTTAGTGTCCTATTAAAAGCGATATTTCTTGGTTATGGTATGGTATATTCCGAGTGATCTTCTTCTAGTGGAATACTGATGATGGAAAATAATCCCTGGGATCAAGGACCGATTGTGATACCAATGTGATATGACTGAAAGAATGTGTGATTAGATAGGAATCAAATCATAATCATAAGATAGGAGTGATCCCAGATATTATTTGATCCATCAATAATTCAGTATCAAAGAAGATGTCCTTTGGAGGGCCAAAATGATGACCAAGGAATATATGTCTTGAAGCAGTTGAAGATAAAGGAAGTAACATTTACAGTTCCACTTACAGGAAACTTGTGGTTAGCTTAAAGACAGTTTTAAGGATGAAATTTACGGCTCATTGCAATATTTCACTAACACTGGTCAAACTGTGGTCAGCCAGTTGTCAACTGACAGGATGTGCTGGAAATGTGCAGGAAGCTGCCGTTACCTACAACATTTTGTGGTCAAGTTACATGAACATGACTCAGCTGTCATATGCTGGTGACCATTTAGACACAACCTACAATATTTTCCTATAAAATATACACGGAACTCGCTTAAGGTAGGGAAATACCTTCCAGGACATTGAAGTGTACGTACTCACTGTTCCTGTGATGCCATGCCATGTTGATTCCTTATCTTAACTCGAGTTCCCTCCGATGTGAAAGGATTGCTACAACATAACGGTAATGTTGATGCATATTTCTGTTATTGTATAAGTTTCTATGACTATAAGATTCTAAATGCCTATGTACCATTGATTATATTCATGTGCTATTAAAATAAATAGTATCTTGCTATAAAGAATATTAGTATTCGTGCCTGATTAGGATATCAGTGAGCGCTTCGTAAGTACGGGCTTTCAGCCCCCTTTTTAGTAGAATTTAGCAAGACATAAATTGGCGTAGTCGGCAGGATTACTTCTATTAGAAGTAATTAACGAATTTTTGTAATTTAGAAGTTAAAAACATATATTTGGCAAATTTCCAGATATTTTTCAATCTTTTTGCATAGTGTCAAAATGTTCAGAAAACGTAAGGATAATGTTAAGGAGGTTGTTGTGGAGATCCCCGGCTGGACTGAGGCTCCCTACAATCTTATAGCACATGAATTGGTCAATTGTGGATTGGCAGAACAATGGCAGAATAAGCTCAAGGGTAGTGAGATTACTGATGTTGTTAATGTACTCAGTGGTGTCCCTGTGAAAGCAGGTGATGTAGTGTCTTTAGGACGGCGCATCTGGATTTTGGCAAGTGCATATCGCGAGATGCATGAGCGTAATCTAAAGATGCAAAAGAAATGTTCCCAAATGGAACAAAAGATGATAGAATTAGGTGGCCAGAAAACAGTTCTGGAATGTAATACCAGACTGTTGAAGGATAAATTGGAACATTATCAGAATGTGGCAGAAAAAGCTGCCGTAAAAATCGCTCAAAATAAGTACAAGAAAAGAAGAGGAAAAGTAAATAAAACCAAAGTACATAAAAGTATCGCCTCAGCTTCTGTAAACTGGGATCCCGATACTTGGGATGGGGATGTGTGGGATTCATCTTCATCATCTGATGAGGAGGATTACCATAAAGGGAAGATTCAGGCTAATCCCGTGAGGAGGCGCTTAGAGAGGACAGAGAATGAGATCATCCGGGAACATGTCCGGGATGGTCAGGGGAATCTGCAATATGACGAAGATGGTAATGCCATCACAAATGAGAGAACGATTCCTCATGTAAAAAATCGAGTAACCATTGAAGATTACTCTCAGGGAGAAGTTGATAGCATTTTAACACAGTTTAGACAAAAACCAGGAGAAGGAGAAATTCCCTGGTTGGTCAGGGTGCACGATCTCGGAGGAGGTGGAGTGCACTTTGACGCCGGAGACGTGGCAAAATTTGTCACCATGTCTCGGGACCCAGTAATTCAGAGATCAATAAAAAATTATTTTGTTGATCATAATGAGCATGGTACTCAAAACTTAATCATGATCTTAGCCCATGCTTTTCTGGACAAATACCCATCAGAAGCAGACTTTCCTATCAATGATAAACCTTGGTATACCTTAAAAGATGGTATGGAAAGGCTGAAGGAAGAGGCAATGAGAAATGCTCTTCCTCTTTTGGGAATGGATGATGATTATCTCCAGTACCCATTAACAGCCAGCATAAGAAATAGGCTGGTTAAACATGCTCCTCCAGCATATAAAACAGTTATTTTAACCTTAACTGTAGCACTGACTGGAGAATCAATCGGTGTAGTTCTAGGGAGGATGAGGGAGTTACAGGATATGGGACAGTGGGATAAATCATCCCCTGGAGGCCATGTTGGTAACAGTAAGCCAAACAATCCTGATTGGAAAGGGAAATCAGTAGGGGAGGCCCCACGGGTGTCTCGCAAAGACATGTTCCAGGCTTTGCTTAAAGCCGGGATCAATAAGGAAAGGATTGATGGAAAGGAGACAGGAGAATTATGGAAGTTGTACAAACAGAAAGTTCTATCTGCAAAGAAAGTGACCACTACAAATATGGAAGGGGGTTCAAAAACCCCCAAGGTAAAGAAATCAGAGGGAAAAGGGGAAAAAACCCCAAAGAAAGTGTCTTGGGAAGATTTTCAGTCAGTTTATCCATGGGAAGAACTGGCTGCAGCCGTGGCCACAAAGGTCACGGAAGGAAGGGGTAATGCACAGACTGAAGTCTGTGTAAATGAAAGTTCAGAAGGAAGTGATTTACTATAGGTAGCCAGCCAAGCCCCCCTAATGATAAAAAGGGACGAACGTCCCTACGTCAATCTTAGCATACATTGGAAAGGGGGAAATGTTCAAAGAGTCCCAGCTTTGATTGACACGGGGGCGGAGGCTACTTTAATTCATGGAAACCCAGAAAAAATAAAAGGACCTAGAGTAAAAATTGCTGGACTAGGTGGTCAAGTGATCACTGGGGTTCAGACACAGGTAGCTTTGAAGATAGGTAATTTACCTATCAAGAAGTATACGGTGCTGGTAGTTCCTATACCAGAATATATTTTGGGAATTGATGTCCTAAAAGGGATGACTCTTAATCTAACAGAAGGAAAATTCTCCTTTGGGATTAAGTCTTGTCATAAGGAAATGCGACCAGTGGTGGTGGGCAAAGTCAAAATGCCCCCTGTACATGTGCCTCCAGCTACAAAAATGGTAGCTATGAAACAATATCGAATACCAGGAGGTCACAGAGAGATAGGAGAAACCATTAAGGAATTGGTAGAAACTGGGGTAATGCGCCCTACTACTACCACATGGAATAATCCTGTCTGGCCAGTTAAAAAGAGTGATGGCTCCTGGCGCATGACAGTTGATTATAGGGAGTTAAACAAGAATACTCCTCCCTTGACAGCTGCAGTTCCGGATACAATAACGATTGTGGAAAATATTCAGACTCACTCCGGAACTTGGTATGCAGTAATTGATTTGGCAAATGCTTTCTTTACTATACCTATAGAAGAGAAGGCTCAAGATCAATTTGCATTCACTTGGTTAGGAAGACAATATACCTTTACCAGGTTACCCCAAGGATGGCTACATAGCCCCACAATCTGTCACCGGACGGTGGCAGAGCATTTGGATGGATTTGATCTACCATCAGAAATGCAGATCTCACATTATATCGATGATATAATGATACAAGGACAAGATGAGCAAAGTGTGAAAGATCAATTGACAAAACTGATTGCTCATATGAGAAGTAAAGGATGGGAAATCAATGATGCCAAGGTTCAAGGACCGTCTCAGGTGGTAAAATTTCTTGGGATTCAGTGGAACAAGGGGCACAGAGAGATCTTGCCCAATGCCAGACAGAAAATTATTAATTTCCCGGTCCCTAAATCCAAACAAGAGACTCAGTCTTATATTGGATTGTTTGGTTTTTGGAGACAACATATCCCTCATTTGGGACAAATGTTGGCTCCTTTGTACAAAGTAACGAGGAAAAAATATGAGTTCCACTGGGGAGAGGAACAGCAAAATGCGTTTGAGATGGTCAAGGAAGCGATACAACAAGCCGTGGATCTATGGCCAATGTTGTCAGGACCCGTGGAGCTGCATGTGTCAGTTCAACATATGTATGCCAATTGGTCACTTTGGCAAAAACAAGGGGGAAAAAGAGTTCCTCTTGGATTTTGGAATAGAAAATTACCAGATGCTGGAGAAAAATACACTCCTTTTGAACAGCAATTGTTAGCTTGTTATTGGGCTCTGGTAGAGACCGAACAATTAACCATTGAACATGAGGTATTGCTGAGACCAGCAATACCCATAATGCAGTGGGTGTTGTCCAATCCTAAAACCAATAGGGTGGGGCATGCCCAGGAGCAAAGTATCATTAAATGGAAATGGTACATTTCAGAAAGGGCCAAGAAGGGAGAAGGCGGGATCGCCACTCTACATGAGAAAGTGGCAGAGGTAGCTGAGGAAACATCTTTTCCCAGCAAAGCTGCCATGCTAGAGGAGTCCCCGGTGAAGTGGGGGAAAGCATATGAAGATTTAACTGAACCACAACAAACACATGCATGGTTCACAGACGGATCAGCCCGTTATGTGAGTGGGAAAAGGTTGTGGAAAAGTGTTGCATATAATCCCAGATTGGAAAAATTTCTGTCAGTAGAAGGGGAAGGCAAAAGTAGTCAATATGCAGAACTCTATGCCATATTCTTGGCATTATCTTTTGAACAAGGAAAAGAGTGTCATCTTTTTACTGATTCCTGGTCAGTAGCAAATGGATTAGCCACATGGATGATGGGATGGAAAAAACACAATTGGTTAATTCATGGAAAAGAGATTTGGGGCAAGGAAGTGTGGCAAGAGATTGAAGAGATTATTCAATTTACCAAGACCACTGTATTTCATGTCGATGCTCATGTCCCTACTAACTCACTTGAACGTTTGTTTAATTCAGAAGCAGATAAAGCAGCAGCCATCAGACAAGTCAGTCCAACAGGTGACAAGGAAAAAGAGGCATGGTTGCAAGGTACAGTTGTTTGGGCACACCAGAAAAGTGGACATTTGGGAGAAAAAGCCACTTACAGGTGGGCTCAGGAAAGGGGTGTGCCTCTTACTCTTGATATCATTAAAGAAACCATTCTACACTGTCCAGTGTGCCAACATTCACAAAAGAGGGAGGTTCCACATACAGTAATGGGACACATAGGTCGAGGACAATTACCTGCACAAATTTGGCAGATGGATTTCATTGGTCCATTGCCAGAAAGTAGAGGGTGTAAATACGTCTGCACTGCAGTAGACACATACTCAGGTTTGATGGTGGGTTTTCCCTGTAAGGCAGCAACCCAGTGGAGTACTGAGAGAACTTTAGAAATCATCACTCAATACTATGGAGTTCCATTGCAGGTACAATCAGATAATGGTTCTCATTTTATTGGCCAGAAGATAAAAGATTATGCCCAAGAACATAACATTCAATGGGTGTATCATATGCCATACTATCCCCAGGCTGCTGGTCTGGTGGAAAGAATGAATGGGTTGTTGAAATCCACCTTGAAAAAAGTAAATCAATCAGACAAACAGTATGGACAATGGAGAGACAATCTCAGTGAAGCCCTACAGATAATAAACAATAGACCTATCACAGATTCTATGACTCCTCTCATGAGGATGTTGACACCAAATCTTACTATTCATGAGGCACACGTAGTGAGTACAATCATTTACTGGAAAGTGGAAGAAGAGGCAAAACTCCCAGAAAGAGTGACACCTTATTCAGCAGGTTTAGACCTCAGTACCTTGGAAACTGTCGTGGTACCCCCAGGTAAGGTAAAACCAATTTCAACAGGATTGGGTTGCCAGATGCCAAAGGATCATTATGGTCAAATAGCCACTCGTTCTAGTTTAGCGTTAAAAGGAGCCATAGTGGTGGGAGGGGTAATAGATGCAGATTATCAGGGAGAAATCAAGGTACTGATGTTAAATTTGGGAAATGAACCTTTGATCTTGGTGAAACACCAGAAGGTGGCTCAGATGTTGATAATTCCAATAAACTTGTCTGAGATAAGAGAAGGAACTGCCCCAGTAGAATTAACAATACAGGGTACTAAAGGTTTTGGATCCTCTAATATTACAAATGTAGGAGCAAAAATATGGATTCAAAACCTCCAAGGACCGCCCTCAGAGGCAGAGGTAATAGCGGTCGGAAAAGATCGTACTCTCCTGATAATGAGACCAGGAGTGGAGAAGTGGGAATATGTCCCACAAGAAAAATGTTATTTACGAGAATAATAGTGTATCTTTATTTGCAGATGGTGTTGTAAATAAGCGGAATCCATAGTATCGGTTACTGGGAAGAGCTCGATAGTGAGGAGATGGAGAAATTCCTGTGTTTGATGTTTGCCTCTTTGGTCGTTGGATGGACAAGTCTACATCAGGAGAAACCTGTGGCGAATAAATTTCTGATGCACCATCACATTTTAACGGATGCGCTGAACAGTAGTCAACACACAGATTGCTGGATCTGTACACATTCTCCGGTTACAGCCACCAGTATCCCTTATCTGGCTATCCCGGTATCGATGGAGGAAATCCTAAAGTGGAAAAGTTGTTCTGATCAACTTGCTGATAAAGACACTCGGAATGTTCGACTATGGAATACTACAGTACCCATTCCCGTAGTGGGATGGATCAATCTTCCATGGTGGCAAGGCAATTTGAGTGGAACAATCACCAATTTACAATATCTGGCTTTTAAGGGAGGAATTTGGGTACCAAGAAATAAGACTGGACTGACTAACCTGGGATTCATCCCTATGGAGAATATAAAAATAAGTTTTGGGACAACTGTAGATACATTAGATGCTTTTAAACCCAGCTTAGTGGAAAGAACAATTCATGATATGCTATGGCCTTATGCCAATATGTTCATAAATGGGACTAGTGAAACTTGTAGTAACATATCGGGAAATTTAATGTGTAATGATTACTCTGAATATCGAGCAAATGATCCGACCTGTAATAACCCTAATGTAGGATACTGTAGCCCAATTGGACAACAGCCCGGGTGGTGTTTGTTATCAAATGTTAGTATTTTCGTTGATTTGGTTCATCGTTTAGTTTTGCAACATTCGGCTTTATGGGATTTACCTAGAGGAATGTATTGGGTATGTGGGTATAATGCCTATAAATGGCTCCCAGTAGGAGTCAAGGGAAGCTGTACTTTAGCTCGTTTGACCCCAGCTACCTTTATAGTACCTTATGATCAATTAGATGCTCAGGTTTTGCCAAAACACATGATATTCAAGAGAGCTGCAGATAATAAACCAAGGGAATCAGGGCGACCCCATGTGGTACAAATGGGAACAGCGAATAAGATTTTCAGTACTTTTTTCCTATATCCAATGATAATGCAAATGTGGGATAAATTAGTAGAGTCTACTGATTATCTGGATGATCAAATTTTTGCAGTTTTGGATATAGTAAACACCTCTGTAGCTGTACAGCAGCAGTTGATTATAGTTACTAACCAGCATACTTTGGTACTTGATTACCTAACAGCAGCCCAAGGGGGTATGTGTCAGATAATAGGCCCCGCCTGTTGCCATTACATAGATCCTAAAGGACAGCTACAATTACGAGCAAAGTTAAATGACATACAAAAATTAAGAGATAAATATCAAAAAGATAATGATGTAAATAAAGATAGTTGGTGGGCGAATACCTTTTCCTTCCTAAACCCTGCAAATTGGTTTAAGGGGTTAGGAGGATGGGTAATGGGGCTTTTGCAGGGAGTTTTTCAGATAATATTGCTTTTAGTTTTAATATACATAGTAGTGAAAGTGATTATATTTGTGATTCAAGTTTATCCAAACAAACCAAGAAATCAAAATCTGTGGCAAAGTCAATGTTAGTGTCCTATTAAAAGCGATATTTCTTGGTTATGGTATGGTATATTCCGAGTGATCTTCTTCTAGTGGAATACTGATGATGGAAAATAATCCCTGGGATCAAGGACCGATTGTGATACCAATGTGATATGACTGAAAGAATGTGTGATTAGATAGGAATCAAATCATAATCATAAGATAGGAGTGATCCCAGATATTATTTGATCCATCAATAATTCAGTATCAAAGAAGATGTCCTTTGGAGGGCCAAAATGATGACCAAGGAATATATGTCTTGAAGCAGTTGAAGATAAAGGAAGTAACATTTACAGTTCCACTTACAGGAAACTTGTGGTTAGCTTAAAGACAGTTTTAAGGATGAAATTTACGGCTCATTGCAATATTTCACTAACACTGGTCAAACTGTGGTCAGCCAGTTGTCAACTGACAGGATGTGCTGGAAATGTGCAGGAAGCTGCCGTTACCTACAACATTTTGTGGTCAAGTTACATGAACATGACTCAGCTGTCATATGCTGGTGACCATTTAGACACAACCTACAATATTTTCCTATAAAATATACACGGAACTCGCTTAAGGTAGGGAAATACCTTCCAGGACATTGAAGTGTACGTACTCACTGTTCCTGTGATGCCATGCCATGTTGATTCCTTATCTTAACTCGAGTTCCCTCCGATGTGAAAGGATTGCTACAACATAACGGTAATGTTGATGCATATTTCTGTTATTGTATAAGTTTCTATGACTATAAGATTCTAAATGCCTATGTACCATTGATTATATTCATGTGCTATTAAAATAAATAGTATCTTGCTATAAAGAATATTAGTATTCGTGCCTGATTAGGATATCAGTGAGCGCTTCGTAAGTACGGGCTTTCAGCCCCCTTTTTAGTAGAATTTAGCAAGACATAAATTGGCGTAGTCGGCAGGATTACTTCTATTAGAAGTAATTAACGAATTTTTGTAATTTAGAAGTTAAAAACATATATTTGGCAAATTTCCAGATATTTTTCAATCTTTTTGCATAGTGTCAAAATGTTCAGAAAACGTAAGGATAATGTTAAGGAGGTTGTTGTGGAGATCCCCGGCTGGACTGAGGCTCCCTACAATCTTATAGCACATGAATTGGTCAATTGTGGATTGGCAGAACAATGGCAGAATAAGCTCAAGGGTAGTGAGATTACTGATGTTGTTAATGTACTCAGTGGTGTCCCTGTGAAAGCAGGTGATGTAGTGTCTTTAGGACGGCGCATCTGGATTTTGGCAAGTGCATATCGCGAGATGCATGAGCGTAATCTAAAGATGCAAAAGAAATGTTCCCAAATGGAACAAAAGATGATAGAATTAGGTGGCCAGAAAACAGTTCTGGAATGTAATACCAGACTGTTGAAGGATAAATTGGAACATTATCAGAATGTGGCAGAAAAAGCTGCCGTAAAAATCGCTCAAAATAAGTACAAGAAAAGAAGAGGAAAAGTAAATAAAACCAAAGTACATAAAAGTATCGCCTCAGCTTCTGTAAACTGGGATCCCGATACTTGGGATGGGGATGTGTGGGATTCATCTTCATCATCTGATGAGGAGGATTACCATAAAGGGAAGATTCAGGCTAATCCCGTGAGGAGGCGCTTAGAGAGGACAGAGAATGAGATCATCCGGGAACATGTCCGGGATGGTCAGGGGAATCTGCAATATGACGAAGATGGTAATGCCATCACAAATGAGAGAACGATTCCTCATGTAAAAAATCGAGTAACCATTGAAGATTACTCTCAGGGAGAAGTTGATAGCATTTTAACACAGTTTAGACAAAAACCAGGAGAAGGAGAAATTCCCTGGTTGGTCAGGGTGCACGATCTCGGAGGAGGTGGAGTGCACTTTGACGCCGGAGACGTGGCAAAATTTGTCACCATGTCTCGGGACCCAGTAATTCAGAGATCAATAAAAAATTATTTTGCTGATCATAATGAGCATGGTACTCAAAACTTAATCATGATCTTAGCCCATGCTTTTCTGGACAAATACCCATCAGAAGCAGACTTTCCTATCAATGATAAACCTTGGTATACCTTAAAAGATGGTATGGAAAGGCTGAAGGAAGAGGCAATGAGAAATGCTCTTCCTCTTTTGGGAATGGATGATGATTATCTCCAGTACCCATTAACAGCCAGCATAAGAAATAGGCTGGTTAAACATGCTCCTCCAGCATATAAAACAGTTATTTTAACCTTAACTGTAGCACTGACTGGAGAATCAATCGGTGTAGTTCTAGGGAGGATGAGGGAGTTACAGGATATGGGACAGTGGGATAAATCATCCCCTGGAGGCCATGTTGGTAACAGTAAGCCAAACAATCCTGATTGGAAAGGGAAATCAGTAGGGGAGGCCCCACGGGTGTCTCGCAAAGACATGTTCCAGGCTTTGCTTAAAGCCGGGATCAATAAGGAAAGGATTGATGGAAAGGAGACAGGAGAATTATGGAAGTTGTACAAACAGAAAGTTCTATCTGCAAAGAAAGTGACCACTACAAATATGGAAGGGGGTTCAAAAACCCCCAAGGTAAAGAAATCAGAGGGAAAAGGGGAAAAAACCCCAAAGAAAGTGTCTTGGGAAGATTTTCAGTCAGTTTATCCATGGGAAGAACTGGCTGCAGCCGTGGCCACAAAGGTCACGGAAGGAAGGGGTAATGCACAGACTGAAGTCTGTGTAAATGAAAGTTCAGAAGGAAGTGATTTACTATAGGTAGCCAGCCAAGCCCCCCTAATGATAAAAAGGGACGAACGTCCCTACGTCAATCTTAGCATACATTGGAAAGGGGGAAATGTTCAAAGAGTCCCAGCTTTGATTGACACGGGGGCGGAGGCTACTTTAATTCATGGAAACCCAGAAAAAATAAAAGGACCTAGAGTAAAAATTGCTGGACTAGGTGGTCAAGTGATCACTGGGGTTCAGACACAGGTAGCTTTGAAGATAGGTAATTTACCTATCAAGAAGTATACGGTGCTGGTAGTTCCTATACCAGAATATATTTTGGGAATTGATGTCCTAAAAGGGATGACTCTTAATCTAACAGAAGGAAAATTCTCCTTTGGGATTAAGTCTTGTCATAAGGAAATGCGACCAGTGGTGGTGGGCAAAGTCAAAATGCCCCCTGTACATGTGCCTCCAGCTACAAAAATGGTAGCTATGAAACAATATCGAATACCAGGAGGTCACAGAGAGATAGGCGAAACCATTAAGGAATTGGTAGAAACTGGGGTAATGCGCCCTACTACTACCACATGGAATAATCCTGTCTGGCCAGTTAAAAAGAGTGATGGCTCCTGGCGCATGACAGTTGATTATAGGGAGTTAAACAAGAATACTCCTCCCTTGACAGCTGCAGTTCCGGATACAATAACGATTGTGGAAAATATTCAGACTCACTCCGGAACTTGGTATGCAGTAATTGATTTGGCAAATGCTTTCTTTACTATACCTATAGAAGAGAAGGCTCAAGATCAATTTGCATTCACTTGGTTAGGAAGACAATATACCTTTACCAGGTTACCCCAAGGATGGCTACATAGCCCCACAATCTGTCACCGGACGGTGGCAGAGCATTTGGATGGATTTGATCTACCATCAGAAATGCAGATCTCACATTATATCGATGATATAATGATACAAGGACAAGATGAGCAAAGTGTGAAAGATCAATTGACAAAACTGATTGCTCATATGAGAAGTAAAGGATGGGAAATCAATGATGCCAAGGTTCAAGGACCGTCTCAGGTGGTAAAATTTCTTGGGATTCAGTGGAACAAGGGGCACAGAGAGATCTTGCCCAATGCCAGACAGAAAATTATTAATTTCCCGGTCCCTAAATCCAAACAAGAGACTCAGTCTTATATTGGATTGTTTGGTTTTTGGAGACAACATATCCCTCATTTGGGACAAATGTTGGCTCCTTTGTACAAAGTAACGAGGAAAAAATATGAGTTCCACTGGGGAGAGGAACAGCAAAATGCGTTTGAGATGGTCAAGGAAGCGATACAACAAGCCGTGGATCTATGGCCAATGTTGTCAGGACCCGTGGAGCTGCATGTGTCAGTTCAACATATGTATGCCAATTGGTCACTTTGGCAAAAACAAGGGGGAAAAAGAGTTCCTCTTGGATTTTGGAATAGAAAATTACCAGATGCTGGAGAAAAATACACTCCTTTTGAACAGCAATTGTTAGCTTGTTATTGGGCTCTGGTAGAGACCGAACAATTAACCATTGAACATGAGGTATTGCTGAGACCAGCAATACCCATAATGCAGTGGGTGTTGTCCAATCCTAAAACCAATAGGGTGGGGCATGCCCAGGAGCAAAGTATCATTAAATGGAAATGGTACATTTCAGAAAGGGCCAAGAAGGGAGAAGGCGGGATCGCCACTCTACATGAGAAAGTGGCAGAGGTAGCTGAGGAAACATCTTTTCCCAGCAAAGCTGCCATGCTAGAGGAGTCCCCGGTGAAGTGGGGGAAAGCATATGAAGATTTAACTGAACCACAACAAACACATGCATGGTTCACAGACGGATCAGCCCGTTATGTGAGTGGGAAAAGGTTGTGGAAAAGTGTTGCATATAATCCCAGATTGGAAAAATTTCTGTCAGTAGAAGGGGAAGGCAAAAGTAGTCAATATGCAGAACTCTATGCCATATTCTTGGCATTATCTTTTGAACAAGGAAAAGAGTGTCATCTTTTTACTGATTCCTGGTCAGTAGCAAATGGATTAGCCACATGGATGATGGGATGGAAAAAACACAATTGGTTAATTCATGGAAAAGAGATTTGGGGCAAGGAAGTGTGGCAAGAGATTGAAGAGATTATTCAATTTACCAAGACCACTGTATTTCATGTCGATGCTCATGTCCCTACTAACTCACTTGAACGTTTGTTTAATTCAGAAGCAGATAAAGCAGCAGCCATCAGACAAGTCAGTCCAACAGGTGACAAGGAAAAAGAGGCATGGTTGCAAGGTACAGCTGTTTGGGCACACCAGAAAAGTGGACATTTGGGAGAAAAAGCCACTTACAGGTGGGCTCAGGAAAGGGGTGTGCCTCTTACTCTTGATATCATTAAAGAAACCATTCTACACTGTCCAGTGTGCCAACATTCACAAAAGAGGGAGGTTCCACATACAGTAATGGGACACATAGGTCGAGGACAATTACCTGCACAAATTTGGCAGATGGATTTCATTGGTCCATTGCCAGAAAGTAGAGGGTGTAAATACGTCTGCACTGCAGTAGACACATACTCAGGTTTGATGGTGGGTTTTCCCTGTAAGGCAGCAACCCAGTGGAGTACTGAGAGAACTTTAGAAATCATCACTCAATACTATGGAGTTCCATTGCAGGTACAATCAGATAATGGTTCTCATTTTACTGGCCAGAAGATAAAAGATTATGCCCAAGAACATAACATTCAATGGGTGTATCATATGCCATACTATCCCCAGGCTGCTGGTCTGGTGGAAAGAATGAATGGGTTGTTGAAATCCACCTTGAAAAAAGTAAATCAATCAGACAAACAGTATGGACAATGGAGAGACAATCTCAGTGAAGCCCTACAGATAATAAACAATAGACCTATCACAGATTCTATGACTCCTCTCATGAGGATGTTGACACCAAATCTTACTATTCATGAGGCACACGTAGTGAGTACAATCATTTACTGGAAAGTGGAAGAAGAGGCAAAACTCCCAGAAAGAGTGACACCTTATTCAGCAGGTTTAGACCTCAGTACCTTGGAAACTGTCGTGGTACCCCCAGGTAAGGTAAAACCAATTTCAACAGGATTGGGTTGCCAGATGCCAAAGGATCATTATGGTCAAATAGCCACTCGTTCTAGTTTAGCGTTAAAAGGAGCCATAGTGGTGGGAGGGGTAATAGATGCAGATTATCAGGGAGAAATCAAGGTACTGATGTTAAATTTGGGAAATGAACCTTTGATCTTGGTGAAACACCAGAAGGTGGCTCAGATGTTGATAATTCCAATAAACTTGTCTGAGATAAGAGAAGGAACTGCCCCAGTAGAATTAACAATACAGGGTACTAAAGGTTTTGGATCCTCTAATATTACAAATGTAGGAGCAAAAATATGGATTCAAAACCTCCAAGGACCGCCCTCAGAGGCAGAGGTAATAGCGGTCGGAAAAGATCGTACTCTCCTGATAATGAGACCAGGAGTGGAGAAGTGGGAATATGTCCCACAAGAAAAATGTTATTTACGAGAATAATAGTGTATCTTTATTTGCAGATGGTGTTGTAAATAAGCGGAATCCATAGTATCGGTTACTGGGAAGAGCTCGATAGTGAGGAGATGGAGAAATTCCTGTGTTTGATGTTTGCCTCTTTGGTCGTTGGATGGACAAGTCTACATCAGGAGAAACCTGTGGCGAATAAATTTCTGATGCACCATCACATTTTAACGGATGCGCTGAACAGTAGTCAACACACAGATTGCTGGATCTGTACACATTCTCCGGTTACAGCCACCAGTATCCCTTATCTGGCTATCCCGGTATCGATGGAGGAAATCCTAAAGTGGAAAAGTTGTTCTGATCAACTTGCTGATAAAGACACTCGGAATGTTCGACTATGGAATACTACAGTACCCATTCCCGTAGTGGGATGGATCAATCTTCCATGGTGGCAAGGCAATTTGAGTGGAACAATCACCAATTTACAATATCTGGCTTTTAAGGGAGGAATTTGGGTACCAAGAAATAAGACTGGACTGACTAACCTGGGATTCATCCCTATGGAGAATATAAAAATAAGTTTTGGGACAACTGTAGATACATTAGATGCTTTTAAACCCAGCTTAGTGGAAAGAACAATTCATGATATGCTATGGCCTTATGCCAATATGTTCATAAATGGGACTAGTGAAACTTGTAGTAACATATCGGGAAATTTAATGTGTAATGATTACTCTGAATATCGAGCAAATGATCCGACCTGTAATAACCCTAATGTAGGATACTGTAGCCCAATTGGACAACAGCCCGGGTGGTGTTTGTTATCAAATGTTAGTATTTTCGTTGATTTGGTTCATCGTTTAGTTTTGCAACATTCGGCTTTATGGGATTTACCTAGAGGAATGTATTGGGTATGTGGGTATAATGCCTATAAATGGCTCCCAGTAGGAGTCAAGGGAAGCTGTACTTTAGCTCGTTTGACCCCAGCTACCTTTATAGTACCTTATGATCAATTAGATGCTCAGGTTTTGCCAAAACACATGATATTCAAGAGAGCTGCAGATAATAAACCAAGGGAATCAGGGCGACCCCATGTGGTACAAATGGGAACAGCGAATAAGATTTTCAGTACTTTTTTCCTATATCCAATGATAATGCAAATGTGGGATAAATTAGTAGAGTCTACTGATTATCTGGATGATCAAATTTTTGCAGTTTTGGATATAGTAAACACCTCTGTAGCTGTACAGCAGCAGTTGATTATAGTTACTAACCAGCATACTTTGGTACTTGATTACCTAACAGCAGCCCAAGGGGGTATGTGTCAGATAATAGGCCCCGCCTGTTGCCATTACATAGATCCTAAAGGACAGCTACAATTACGAGCAAAGTTAAATGACATACAAAAATTAAGAGATAAATATCAAAAAGATAATGATGTAAATAAAGATAGTTGGTGGGCGAATACCTTTTCCTTCCTAAACCCTGCAAATTGGTTTAAGGGGTTAGGAGGATGGGTAATGGGGCTTTTGCAGGGAGTTTTTCAGATAATATTGCTTTTAGTTTTAATATACATAGTAGTGAAAGTGATTATATTTGTGATTCAAGTTTATCCAAACAAACCAAGAAATCAAAATCTGTGGCAAAGTCAATGTTAGTGTCCTATTAAAAGCGATATTTCTTGGTTATGGTATGGTATATTCCGAGTGATCTTCTTCTAGTGGAATACTGATGATGGAAAATAATCCCTGGGATCAAGGACCGATTGTGATACCAATGTGATATGACTGAAAGAATGTGTGATTAGATAGGAATCAAATCATAATCATAAGATAGGAGTGATCCCAGATATTATTTGATCCATCAATAATTCAGTATCAAAGAAGATGTCCTTTGGAGGGCCAAAATGATGACCAAGGAATATATGTCTTGAAGCAGTTGAAGATAAAGGAAGTAACATTTACAGTTCCACTTACAGGAAACTTGTGGTTAGCTTAAAGACAGTTTTAAGGATGAAATTTACGGCTCATTGCAATATTTCACTAACACTGGTCAAACTGTGGTCAGCCAGTTGTCAACTGACAGGATGTGCTGGAAATGTGCAGGAAGCTGCCGTTACCTACAACATTTTGTGGTCAAGTTACATGAACATGACTCAGCTGTCATATGCTGGTGACCATTTAGACACAACCTACAATATTTTCCTACAAAATATACACGGAACTCGCTTAAGGTAGGGAAATACCTTCCAGGACATTGAAGTGTACGTACTCACTGTTCCTGTGATGCCATGCCATGTTGATTCCTTATCTTAACTCGAGTTCCCTCCGATGTGAAAGGATTGCTACAACATAACGGTAATGTTGATGCATATTTCTGTTATTGTATAAGTTTCTATGACTATAAGATTCTAAATGCCTATGTACCATTGATTATATTCATGTGCTATTAAAATAAATAGTATCTTGCTATAAAGAATATTAGTATTCGTGCCTGATTAGGATATAAGTGAGCACTTCGTAAGTACGGGCTTTCAGCCCCCTTTTTAGTAGAATTTAGCAAGACACACGCCCGGGATGTGAATTCGGATCTGCTTTCCTTCCAGCCACTGCTGGAAAGCTAGTAGGGCCAGATACACTGCCCTGATTTCCAGAACATTGATCTGAAGGGTGGACTCCTGCTGAGTCCACGTACCCTGAGCCCTGTGGTGGAGAAAAACTGCTCCCCACCCTGACAGACTCGCGTCTGTCGTGACTACTGCCCAGGATGGGGGTAGGAAGGATCTTCCCTGTGATAATGAGGTGGGAAGAAGCCACCATTGCAGAGAGTCCTTGGCCGTCTGGGAAAGGGAGACTTCCCTGTCCAGGGATGTTGACTTCCCGTCCCATTGGCGGAGAATGTCCCACTGAAGTGGGCGCAGATGAAACTGCGCAAACGGGACTGCCTCCATTGCTGCCAACATCTTCCCCAGGAAGTGCATGAGGCGCCTTAAGGGGTGCGACTGACCTTGAAGGAGAGACTGCACCCCTGTCTGTAGTGACCGCTGCTTGTCCAGCGGAAGCTTCACTATCGCTGAGAGAGTATGAAACTCCATGCCAAGATACGTTAGTGATTTGGTCGGTGCCAGATTGGACTTTGAAAAGTTGATGATCCACCCGAAAGTCTGGAGAGTCTCCAGCGCAACATTCAGGCTGAGTTGGCATGCCTCTTGAGAGGGTGCTTTTACAAGCAGATCGTCTAAGTAAGGGATCACCGAGTGTCCCTGAGAGTGCAAGATTGCTACCACTGCCGCCATGACCTTGGTGAAAACCCGTGGGGCTGTCGCCAGACCAAATGGCAGAGCTACGAATTGAAGATGGTCGTCTCCTATCACGAAACGTAGAAAGCGTTGGTGCTCTGTAGCAATCGGCACGTGGAGATAAGCATCTTTGATGTCTATCGATGCAAGAAAATCTCCTTGAGACATTGAGGCAATGACGGAGCGGAGGGATTCCATCCGGAACCGCCTGACGTTCACATGCTTGTTGAGCAGCTTTAGGTCCAGAACAGGACGGAATGAGCCGTCCTTTTTTGGCACCACAAAGAGATTGGAGTAAAAACCTTGCCCTTGTTCCGGAAGAGGAACAGGGATCACCACTCCTTCTGCTCTTAGAGAGCCCACCGCCTGCAGAAGGGCATCTGCGCGGTCGGGATGTGGGGAAGTTCTGAAGAACCGAGGCGGAGGACGAGAACTGAACTCTATCCTGTACCCGTGAGACAAAATGTCTGTTACCCACCGGTCCTTGACCTGTGGCAGCCAAATGTCGCAAAAGTGGGAGAGCCTGCCACCGACCGAGGATGCGGAGAGAGGAGGCCGAAAGTCATGAGGCAGCCGGCTTGGAAGCGGTTCCTCCGGTTGCTTTCTTGGGGCGTGAGTGAGCCCGCCAGGCATCTGAGCTCCTTTGCTCCTTCTGAGTCCCTTTGGACGAGGAGAATTGGGGCTTGCCCGAGCCTCGAAAGGACCGAAACCTCGACTGCCACTTCCTCTGTTGAGGTTTGCTTGATCTGGGCTGGGGTAAGGAGGAGTCCTTACCCTTGGACTGTTTAATGATCTCAGCCAATTGCTCACCAAACAGTCTGTCTCCAGATAGTGGCAAGCTGGTTAAACATTTCTTGGAAGCAGAATCTGCTTTCCATTCCTTTAACCACAAGGCTCTGCGCAAAACCACAGAGTTGGCAGACGCCATTGAGGTACGGCTCGTAGAGTCCAGGACAGCGTTGATAGCGTAAGTCGCAAACGCAGACATTTGCGAGGTTAGGGACGCTACTCGCGGCACTGCTGGACGTATGATAGAGTCCACCTGTGCCAGACCAGCTGAAATAGCTTGGAGTGCCCACACGGCCGCGAATGCTGGAGCAAACGACGCGCCGATAGCTTCATAGACAGACTTTAACCAAAGGTCCATCTGTCTGTCATTGGCATCTTTAAGTGAAGCCCCATCTTCCACTGCAACTATGGATCTAGCCGCAAGCCTGGAGATTGGGGGGTCCACCTTTGTACACTGGGTCCAGCGTTTGACCACGTCAGGGGGAAAGGGATAACGTGTATCCTTAAGACGTTTGGAGAAACGCTTGTCTGGATAAGCATGATGTTTCTGGACTGATTCTCTGAAGTCAGAGTGGTCCAGAAAAGTACTCAATTTACGCTTGGGATACCGGAAATGGAACTTCTCCTGCTGTGCAGCTGCCTCCTCTGCTGAAGGGGCTGGGGGAGAAATATCTAACAGTCTATTGATGGCCGCTATAAGGTCATTTACCATAGCGTCACCATCAGGGGTATCTAGATTGAGAGCGGTGTCAGGATTAGATTCCTGATCACCCACCTCTGTCTCCTCATACAGAGCCTCGTCTCGCTGAGACCCTGACCAGTGTGATGACGTCGAGGGTCTTTCCCAGCGAGCCCGCTTAGGCTGCCTGGGACTGTCCTCCGAGTCAGAGTCTTCAGCCTGTGATGCCTGGGACCCCCCTGAAGTACGGATTAGTTCCAACTGAGGGGGACCGGGGGGCATAGACACAGCAGTGTCCATGGTCTGAGTAACTGGCCTGGACTGCAAGGTTTCCAGGATTTTTGTCATAGTCACAGACATCTTATCAGCAAAAACTGCAAATTCTGTCCCCGTCACCGGGGCAGGGTTCACAGGCGTCTCTGCCTGGGCCACTACTACCATAGACTCTGGCTGCCGAAGTGGCACAGGGATTGAACATTGCACACAATGGGGGTCATTGGAACCTGCCGGTAGATTAGCCCCACATGCGGCACAAGCAGTGCATACCGCCTGTGCCTTGGCACCCTTGCGTTTTGCGGATGACATGTTGTTGTCTCCTCAGAGCAATGTAGGGTATAAGCCAAGAAGCGACTGTACAGTGCAATATAAATATATATGGTACAGGGAAAAAATGCACCAAATAACACTGTGGCACTAGTGGGGCCAGCACTTATGTGCAGCTTACCGCCCGCATAAACGCGGGTGTGTGGTCGCCAGAGTCCCTTGTCTGAGTCCCCCAGAGCCTGTGTCCGTTCTCCAGCCAGACTGCATGCAGGAATGGCTGCCGGCGTCCTGTGGAGAGGGGCGGGCCCTGGGCGTGTTGAGACCAAGAGCGGGAAACTTGCGTCCCCACTGTGCCCAGTGAGAGGGCTGGAGTATGTAAATAAGACTCCAGCCCTCGGCGCTGACTATAGAACAGCGTCTCTCCCTTTCCCTGATTGACAGGGTGGGGGCGGGAACGAAGCAGAGCTAGGCCGCAAAAGCCGGGGACTGGATTTATGAGCGCTGCCGCCGTAAAAGCGCGGGCAGCGCGAGTCCCCGGCGCACTACAAGTCCCAGCCGCGCCGCCGCTCCCGGAGCGGCCGGCGCGGTAGTTCCCAAGACATAAAATCACTCAGCTAAGCTGCAGTGACTCTAACGCGAGCGCGCAGCGCTAATGCCCCCGGCGCACTAGCACACCCAGCAAGCCTGAAGTGTGCGTGGCCTGTCTGTGCGGGGACACAGAGTACCTGAACGTTGCAGGGCCTTGTCCCTGACTGTACTCAGCTCCTCCAGCAGGGTCTCTGGGTCTGTGGATGGAGCCCGGCCTCAGGGTTTGGAGACCGGTAAGATCCCACTTCCACAGAGCCCCTCAGGGGGATGGGGAAGGAAAGCAGCATGTGGGCTCCAGCCTCCGTACCCGCAATGGGTACCTCAACCTTACAAACCGCAAGTGGGGTGAGAAGGGAGCATGCTGGGGACCCTATATGGGCCCTCTTTTCTTCCATCCGATATAGTCAGCAGCTACTGCTGACTAAACAGTGGAGCTATGCGTGGATGTCTGACCTCCTTCGCACAAAGCTTGAAAACTGAGCAGCCAGTGATCCCACTGGGGGTGTATAGCCAGAAGGGGAGGGGCCTTACACTTTTAAGTGTAATGCTTTGTGTGGCCTCCGGAGGCAGTGCTATACACCCAATCGTCTGGGTCTCCCAATGGAGCGCCGAAGAAATACCTCATGTTAGAGCTGCAAAGACAGCCCTCCCCTACGGGGAGGCAACTGCCGCCTGCAGGACTCTTCTACCTAGGCTGGCGTCCGCCGAAGCATAGGTATGCACCTGATAATGTTTGGTGAAAGTGTGCAGACTCGACCAGGTAGCTGCCTGGCACACCTGTTGAGCCGTAGCCTGGTGTCGTAATGCCCAGGACGCACCCACGGCTCTGGTTGAGTGGGCCTTCAACCCTGATGGAACCGGAAGCCCAGCAACACGGTAAGCTTCAAGAATTGGTTCTTTGATCCATCGCGCCAGGGTGGCTTTGGAAGCCTGCGACCCTTTGCGCTTACCAGCGACAAGGACAAAGAGTGCATCCGAGCGGCTCAGGGGCGCCGTGCGGGAAATGTAGATTCTGAGTGCTCTCACCAGATCTAGCAAATGTAAATCCTTTTCATACCGATGAACTGCATGCGGATAAAAGGAAGGCAAGGAGATATCCTGATTAAGATGAAAAGAGGATACTACCTTGGGGAGAAACTCCTGAATGGGGCGCAGCACTACCTTGTCCTGGTGGAACACCAGGAAGGGAGCCTTAGATGACAGCGCTGCTAGTTCAGACACTCTCCGAAGAGACGTGACCGCTACCAGAAAGGCCACTTTCTGTGAGAGTCGAGAAAGTGAAACCTCTCTCAGAGGCTCGAAGGGCGGCTTCTGGAGAGCAACAAGGACCTTGTTTAGATCCCACGGATCTAACGGCCGCCTGTACGGAGGGACGATATGACAAACCCCCTGCAGGAACGTGCGCACCTGAGAAAGTCGTGCTAGTCGCTTCTGAAAAAACACGGATAGTGCCGAGACTTGCCCTTTAAGGGAGCCGAGCGACAAGCCCTTTTCCAACCCAGATTGCAGGAAGGAAAGAAGGACAGGCAACGCGAATGGCCAGGGGGATACTCCTTGTGCAGAGCACCAGGATAAGAAAATCTTCCACGTTCTGTGGTAGATCTTAGCAGAAGTGGACTTCCTAGCCTGTCTCATGGTGGCCACGACCCCTTGTGATAATCCTGAAGACCCTAGGATCCAGGATTCAATGGCCACACAGTCAGGTTCAGGGCCGCAGAATTCCGATGGAAAAACGGCCCTTGGGACAGTAAATCTGGTCAGTCTGGTAGTGCCCACGGTTGGCCGACCGTGAGGTGCCACAGATCCGGGTACCACGACCTCCTCGGCCAGTCTGGGGCGACGAGTATGACGCGGCCGCAATCGGATCTGATCTTGCGTAGCACTCTGGGCAAGAGTGCCAGAGGTGGAAACACATAAGGGAGCCGGAACTGCGACCAATCTTGCACTAAGGCGTCTGCCGCCAGAGCTCTTTGATCGCGAGACCGCGCTATGAAGGTCGGGACCTTGTTGTTGTGCCGAGACGCCATTAGGTCGACGTCCGGCACCCCCCAGCGGCGGCAGATTTCCTGAAACACGTCCGGGTGAAGGGACCATTCCCCTGCGTCCATGCCCTGGCGACTGAGGAAGTCTGCTTCCCAGTTTTCTACGCCCGGGATGTGAACTGCTGATATGGTGGAAGCTCTGTCCTCCACCCACATCAGAATCCGCCGGACTTCCTGGAAGGCTTGCCGACTGCGTGTCCCTCCTTGGTGGTTGATGTATGCCACCGCTGTGGAGTTGTCCGACTGAATTCGGATCTGCTTTCCTTCCAGCCACTGCTGAAAGGCTAGAAGGGCAAGATACACTGCCCTGATTTCCAGAACATTGATCTGAAGGGTGGACTCCTGCTGAGTCCACGTCCCTTGAGCCCTGTGGTGGAGAAAAACTGCTCCCCACCCTGACAGACTCGCGTCTGTCGTGACCACTGCCCAGGATGGGGGTAGGAAGGATCTTCCCTGTGATAATGATGTGGGAAGAAGCCACCATTGCAGAGAGTCCTTGGCCGTCTGGGAAAGGGAGACTTTCCTGTCCAGGGAAGTTGTCTTCCCGTCCCATTGGCGGAGAATGTCCCATTGAAGTGGACGCAGATGAAACTGCGCAAACGGGACTGCCTCCATTGCTGCCACCATCTTCCCTAGGAAGTGCATGAGGCGCCTTAAGGGATGCGACTGGCCATGAAGGAGAGACTGCACCCCTGTCTGTAGTGACCGCTGCTTGTCCAGCGGAAGCTTCACTATCGCTGAGAGAGTATGAAACTCCATGCCAAGGTACGTTAGTGATTGGGTCGGTGACAGATTTGACTTTGAAAAGTTGATGATCCACCCGAAGGTCTGGAGAGTCTCCAGCGCAACATTCAGGCTGTGTTGGCATGCCTCTTGAGAGGGTGCTTTGACAAGTAGATCGTCCAAGTAAGGGATCACCGAATGTCCCTGAGAGTGCAAGACTGCTACCACTGCCGCCATGACCTTGGTGAAAACCCGTGGGGCTGTCGCCAGACCAAATGGCAGAGCTACGAACTGGAGATGGTCGTCTCCTATCACGAAACGTAGAAAACTTTGGTGCTCTGTAGCAATCGGCACGTGGAGATAAGCATCTTTGATGTCTATTGATGCAAGGAAATCTCCTTGAGACATTGACGGAGCGGAGGGATTCCATCCGGAACCGCCTGGCGTTCACATGCTTGTTGAGCAGCTTTAGGTCCAGAACAGGACGGAACGAGCCGTCCTTTTTTGGAACCACAAAGAGATTGGAGTAAAAACCTTGCCCCTGTTCCTGCAGAGGGACAGGGATCACCACTCCTTCTGCTCTTAGTGAGCTCACCGCCTGCAGAAGGGCATCTGCTCGGTCGGGATGTGGGGAGGTTCTGAAGAACCGAGGCGGAGGACGAGAACTGAACTCTATCCTGTACCCGTGAGACAAAATGTCTGTTACCCACCGGTCTTTGACCTGTGGCAGCCAAATGTCGCAAAAGTGGGAGAGCCTGCCACCGACCGAGGATGCGGAGGGAGGAGGCCGAAAGTCATGAGGCAGCCGCCTTGGAAGCGGTGCCTCCGGTTGCCTTCTTGGGGCGTGAGTGAGCCCGCCAGGAATCTGAGCCCCTTTGCTCCTTCTGAGTCCCTTTGGACGAGGAGAATTGGGTCTTTCCGGAGCCTCGAAAGGACCGAAACCTCGACTGCCACTTCCTCTGTTGAGGTTTGCTTGATCTGGGCTGGGGTAAGGAGGAGTCTTTACCCTTGGATTGTTTAATGATTTCAGCCAATTGCTCACCAAACAGTCTGTCTACAGATAGTGGCAAGCTGGTTAAACATTTTTTGGAAGCAGAATCCGCTTTCCATTCCTTTAACCACAAGGCTCTGCGCAAAACCACAGAGTTGGCAGACGCCATTGCGGTACGGCTCGTAGAGTCCAGGACAGCGTTGATAGCGTAAGTCGCAAACGCAGACATTTGCGAGGTTAGGGACGACACTCGCGGCACTGCTGGACATATGATAGAGTCCACCTGTGCCAGACCAGCCGAAATGGCTTGGAGTGCCCACACGGCCGCAAATGCTGGAGCAAACGACGCGCCGATAGCTTCATAAACAGACTTTAACCAAAGGTCCATCTGTCTGTCATTGGCATCTTTAAGTGAAGCCCCATCTTCCACTGCAACTATGGATCTAGCCGCAAGCCTGGAGATTGGGGGGTCCACCTTTGGACACTGGGTCCAGCGTTTGACCACGTCAGGGGGAAAGGGATAACGTGTATCCTTAAGACGTTTGGAGAAACGCTTGTCTGGATAAGCATGGTGTTTCTGGACTGATTCTCTGAAATCAGCGTGGTCCAGAAAAGTACTCAGTTTAGGCTTGGGATACCTGAAATGGAACTTCTCCTGCTGTGCAGCTGCCTCCTCTGCTGAAGGGGCAGGGGGAGAAATATCCAATAGGCTATTGATGGCCGCTATAAGGTCATTTACCATGGCGTCACCATCAGGAGTATCCAGATTGAGAGCGGTCTCAGGATTAGACTCCTGATCACCCTCCTCTGTGTCATCATGTAGAGACTCTTCTCGCTGAGACCCTGATCCACGTGATGACGTGGAGGGTCTCTCCCAGCGAGCTCGCTTAGGCTGCCTGGGACTGTCATCTGAGTCAGAGCCTTCAGCCTGAGATGCCTGGGACCCCCTTGATGCACGGATTAACTCCAGCTGAGGGGGACCGGGGAACGTTGCCGCAGCAGTGTCCATGGTCCTGGCCTGCAAGGTCTCTAGGATCTTTGTCATAGTGACAGACATCTTGTCAGCAAAAACTGCGAACTCTGTCCCCGTCACCGGGACAGGGTTCACCGGCGACTCTGCCTGGGTCACTACCTCCACAGACTCCGGCTGACGAAGTGGCACAGGGACCGAACATTGCACACAATGGGGGTCTTTGGAACCTGCCGGTAGATCAGCCCCACAAGCGGCACAAGCAGCGTACACAGCCTGTGTCTTGGCACCCTTGCGTTTTGCGGATGACATGTTGTCGTCTCCTCAGAGCAAGATAGGGTATACAGCCAAGAAGCGACCTTACAGTGCAATATATATATATATATGGTACAGAGAAAAAAGTACACCAATACAACACTGTGGCACTAGTGGGGCCAGCACTAATGTGCTGCTTACCGCCCGCTTAACGCGGGTGTGTGGTCGCCAGAAATCCCCTGTCTGGGTTTCCCAGAGCCTGCGTCCGTTCTCCAGCCAGACTGCATGTAGGAATGGCTGCCGGCGTCCTATGGAGGGGGGCGGGCCCTGGGCGTGTGCAGACAAAGAGCGGGAAACCTGCGCCCCACTGTGCTCAGTGAGAGGGCTGGAGTATGTAAATAAGACTCCAGCCCTCGGCGCTGACTAACGTACAGCGTCTCTCCCCTTCCCTGATTGACAGGGAGGGGGCGGGAACGAAGCGGAGCTAGGCCGCAAAAGCCGGGGACTAAATTTATAAGCGACGCCGTCGTAAAAGCACGGTCGTCGCTAAGTCCCCGGCGCACTACAAGTCTCAGCCGCGCCGCCGCTCCAGGGGCGGCCGGCGATGCAGTCCCCAACACATAAAGTCACTCAGAGTGACTGTAACCCCAGCGCGCAGCGCTACAGTCCCCGGCGCACTAGCACACCCAGCAAGTCTGGACTGTGCACGGCCGTCCAAACGGGGACACAGAGTACCTGAATGTTGCAGGGCCTTGTCCCTGAATGGTACCCAGCTCCGTATCCAGCAGGTTCTATGGGTCTGTGGATGGAGCCCGGCCTCAGGGCTTGGGGGCCGGTAAGATCCCACTTCCTCAGAGCCCCTCAGGGGGATAGGGAAGGAAAACAGCATGTGGGCTCCAGCCTCCGTACCCGCAATGGGTACCTCAACCTTAACAAACACCTCCAATGGAAATGGGGTGAGAAGGGAGCATGCTGGGGGCCCTATATGGGCCCTCTTTTCTTCCATCCGAAATAGTCAGCAGCTACTGCTGACTAAACAGTGGAGCTATGCGTGGATGTGTGCCTCCTTCGCACAAAGCTTGAAAACTGAGCTGCCAGTGATCCCACTGGGGGTGTATAGCCAGAAGGGGAGGGGCCTTTCACTTTTAAGTGTAATGCTTTGTGTGGCCTCCGGAGGCAGTGCTATACACCCAATCGTCTGGGTCTCCCAATGGAGCGCCGAAGAAATTCTCTTTTTCTTTATCGTTCCTATGGGAGACCCAAACCATGGGACGTTCTAAAGCAGTCCATGGGTGGGAATAAACAGACAAACTGAGAAGTAGGCGAAACCTAACTTCACAAATGGGCGACAGCCGCCTGAAAAAAGCGTCTGCCCAAGCCCGCGTCTGCTGAAGCATGAGCCTGCATTGGGTAGTGCTTCGAAAAGGTATGCAGACTAATCCAAGTGGCAGTCTGACAGACCTGGTGAGCCGTAGCCTGGTGCTTGAAAGCCCAAGAGGCACCGACAGCTCTGGTCAAGTGTGCCCTGATCCCAGGCGGGGAAGGCACTTGAGTACACTGGTAGGCATCGGAAATGGCCGACCTAAGACGAACCAGGGTCGGCGTAGATGCCGAGAGACCGCTACGCTGACTAGTGGTCAGCACCAGAGAGAGGTGCACCGCCTAATAACAGACACAAAGACACAAGACACAACGAGACACAAAGATCCGGAGCGCCCGCACCAGATCTAGGATATGCAACGCTTTTTCAAAGCGATGAACAGGAGCCGGACAAAAGGAAGGCAGGGAAAATGCCCCGGTTAAGGTGGAAGCAGCAACCACCTTAGGGAGAAAGTCCGGAGTCGGACGGAGACCACCTTGTCTTGATGAAAAACCAAAAAAGGGGGTGACTCAGAAGAGAGTGCAGCCAAAACAGAGACTCTCTTGAGGGAAATTATGGCCACTAGAAAGACCACTTTCTGTGAAAAACGAAACAAAGAAACCTCCCTGAGAGGCTCAAAGGGGGGTTTCCGGAAACCGTGAGGACCGGATTAAGGTCCCAGGGCTCCATAGGCCGCCGGTAAGGCGGAATAATGTGAGATGCGCCCTTGAAGGAGCGCACCTGAGCCAGCCGGATGATACGCCGCTGGCACACACTGACAGAGCCAAGAGCTGTCCCTTAAAGAGGGATAGTCCTAAGCTGTAGACCGGACTGTAGAAGGGACAGGAGGGTCGGCAAGGCCAAAAGGCCAAGGACACTTCGGAGCTCGAGTCATAGTGGAGATGACTTCAGGAGGGATACCAGAAGTCGTCAAGATCCAGGACTCAAGAGCCACGCCGTCAATCTGAGAATCCAGAATTCTGGCGGAAAAAACGGACCCTTTGAGAGAAGGTCTGGACGGTCCGGAAGATGCCATGGCAACACTACGGACAGATGGAGCAGGTCAGGGTACCAAGCTTGCCTGGGCCAGTCTGGAGTATGAGAATGACCCGACGGCCCTCCTTACTGATCTTGCGCAGGATTCTGGGCAAGAGCTAGAGGGTGAAACACGTAAGACAGACAAAGCTGGGACCAAACATGCACCAGTGCGTCTGCCGCAAAAACCTGAGGATCGTGGACCGCGGATGGACAGCTGAGATAATCTGCCTCGCAGTCTTCACGTCTGGGATGTGGGCTGCGGATATGGTGGACTAGGAGTCCTTCGTCCACTGAAGAATGCGTTGAGCCTCCAACATTACCAGGCGGCTGAGTGTGCCGCCCTGGAGGTTGATGTAGGTAAACGCTGTCACACCGTCTGACTGGACTCGAATGTGCCCAGCCGCCAACAGATGGTGAAAGGCTTAGAGAGCTAGAAACACAGCTCTGATTTCCAGCACATTGATCCAGAGGGCTGATTCGGACAGAGTCCAAGCGCCCTGCGCTCCATGGTGGAGAAACACTGCTCCCCAGTCGGATGGACTAGTATCCTGGTGAGGATCACCCGGGACGGGGCCAGGAAGGAGCGTCCCTGAGACAGAGTGGCCGAAGATACCACTGAAACGAGCCCCTGGTCTGTGGCGAAGCCACCACCCCGTGGAAGGAGGAAGTTCGCTTGTTCCAACAGCGGAAAATATCCAGCCTCCGAGGAGGAGAAACTGGGCAAGGGAATCGCTTCCATTGACGCCACTATATGATCCAGTACCTGTATTCGGTGCCTGATGGAACGACGTCGACCGCCAGCAGAGGGACTACTGTTTGACTAAGGGCAGCTTCACAAGTGCCGACAGAGTCTCGAATTGCGTCCCTGGGTACGTGAACTTCTGGTTCGAAGTCAGAGTGGTCTTGGACAGAATGACAAGCCACCCGAATTGGTTAGCGTGGCGAGAGTGAGCGAGGCACTCTGCTAAGAGTCTGCACTGGATGAAGGCCGTTCAGGGCAAAAGATCACTGCCAACCTCTAGGGGTGCAGGACCCTAATCACAGCTGCCCCAACCTTGAGAGTACTCGAGGGGCCGTGGCTAACCCCAAGGGAAGAGCCACGAATTGGACCACTCCGATTGCAAAACGTAGCCAACGCTGGTGAGAAGCTGCGATTGGCACATGCAGATAGACATCTCTGATGTCGATGGATGCTAGGGAATGTCCTTGGGTTATCAATTGATCCGGTGAAAACACCTGGAACAAGACCGAGACTCCATGTGAAAACGCCGCACCTGAACATGCTTGAAAAGCTTGAGATCCAGGTCGGAAGTACCTGCCCTCTACGGGGACTAGGAATAGATTTAAGCAGAAATCTCAGAACCGTTCCCAATTGGGAACCGGTACAATTACTCCATTGGCCTGCAAGAATGCCACGGCCTGTGAGAAGGCGGCGGCCTTGGAACAGGGGGGAGTTGACAGAAAAAATCTGTTTGGCGGGTGGATAGAAATCTATCCTGTAGCCATGGAGATGTAATCCCGCCCCCACTGATCGGAGACGTGATAAAATCATACGTCGCCAAAGTGGAAGAGCCTGCCACCGACCAAGGACGTTGCTGGCGTGGCCAGATAGCCCGGAGGAAGCTGACTTAGTGGCAGCATCTCCTGCGGTTTCTGAAGACGCGGCTTCGAGCGCCATTTGGGTTTTACGATCCTTGGCCGAACTAGTGGACGAGGCCGAGGGCTTAGAAAACGCTCAGATGGAGGAACGCAAGAACGAAAACCTCCGCTGAATCCTGCCCTGGACAGGTTTCCTGATTTGGGATTGTGGCATGGAAGAACTCTTCCCGCCAAAAGCTTCCTTAACAATTTCATCCAGTTGTTTTCGAAAGACTGGTCCCAACAAAAGGGAGCCCAGCAAGGAACTTCTATAGACGCATCTGCCTTCCACTTCCGAAGCCACAGGAGCCTGCGGATAGCGAGGAAATTAGCCGAGGCCACCGCGGTGCGGTGAGAGTCTCCGGCATGGCAGACATGGCATAGGATCAAAAGGCTGAATCTGGAAGTTCAGGCAACCATTTCGGGCATAGAGTCCCTGTGAGGGAACGCATCTCCTCTAGAGAAGCAGAGAAGGCTACGAAAGCCCGCACTGCTATAAAGCTGAGGAGAACGAAGCTCCTGCCGCCCCTAAACAGATTTGGCCAGAAGGACAACCTGGTGGACAGCAAAACTATAAATGAGGAGCCATCAGCCACTGATATAACGGTCCGGGCTGAGCCACCCTTGGTGAATGAGCCCACTCCTTGACCACCACTGGTGGAAAGGGAAACAGTCATCAGAACCACGCTTCATGGGAAGCGTCTGTCAGAGCAGACTCTGGGCTTGGTCACAGAGGCCTGAAAAACTGGAGTGGTTAAGGAACACACTCCTTGTTCTCTTAGGCAAGGTAACTCCGGCGGATTAAGGTCCAGTACAAAAGTAATGTACAGTGGGATCCCTATAGAGGTGCCGTCAGCCACTGATACAACTATCCGGGCTGAAAGTCTAGACACCGGAGGGACCACCCTTGGCGAATTAGCTCACTCCTTGACCACCACTGGTGGGAGGGAGAAACAGTCATCAGAACTCCGCTTTGGGGTCTGACAGGACAGGCTGTGGGCCTGGACACAGTGGGCTGAAAACTAGAGTGGTAAGGAACACACTCCTTCTTCTGTTTAAGGTATACTGATGCCTTTCTGCCAGCGGGGAGTGCTCCCCTGATACAGGCGGATGGAGGTCCAGTACAAGTATAATGGACGCAATCCAATCATTAGCATCTGCGTCACCTTCGGACAGATCAATGGTACATAAAGTAGCGTCCGAGCCCCTGGTAGAGACATCCTACTCGTCCAGTGAGTCAGCTCGTGAATCAGAGCTGCGGGACGGGGAAGGACAGGGGACCCTGCGTCTCCATTTTAGGAGGACGGGGTCTGAGACCAGAAGGAGAGTCCTCCGTGAGCTTTGCTGAGCGAGTAGCAGCAGAAACACCCTGAGAAGGGGGCTAATGCATGCTCCGCAGAGTCCGGGACAGTCATCCCCTGGAAAGAGCGGATTCTGCCCAAACCGGGGGTTCAGCCACCGAAGCCGGAGCAGCTGGAGGGACCACTGATGAGCCTCCAGGCTAACTCTGCGTCTCCTGTGTTTATGTGCTCGGTACAGGCTGTACGAGTCTTCATACAGTGCAAATTAAAAACAGCCCTGCAGCCTTGCTCTGATGTGAGACATGCTGCAGAGGTGGGGGCTCTGACCAGAGTGGCCCCCAGCAGAGTATATAACAGATAAATAAGCAGCTGCACAAACCGGAGGTTGTGGCTGCCAGGCCGTTTAATAGACATTTTTGTGCCCCCAGTCCCTCAGCCCAGGCCCCCACTTGTCACAATGTGGAATCTCTGTGCCTATGCAGGCACAGAGAACGCTGAGAAAATGGCGACCGGAGCGAGGAGAGGGGGTGGGGCCTACTCTGAGAGCGGCAAATGAGGTAGACAGGGGAGGGAATCCTTCCTCAGTGAGGAGTGTCCCTTCCCTGTGCTGCACAGCCGCTGGGCGGAGCCATCCTGTCCCTCTGCGTGACTGACAAGCAGAGGCAGTGGAAACCGAAACTAGGCCTAAGGCGAAGCCGGGGCCTAGATTTAAACATGCGGCCGGCGTGCAGGCACCATCGGCGCGGTTCTCCAGTGAAAACTGGAGAACCGGCCGGAAATGTTAACACAAACATAAAACACACTCTCCCCACAAAATAAAGTATAAAGGACCCCTGGAAAGACCACTTTCTGTGGTAATAACGTCTCATGTACTTAGCTTGTGAGGCGCAGGTGCCAGGTCCCTGGGGGGTGATCGCTCCGTCCGACAGGGTCCTGAAAAGGTCTGCGGATGGAGACCGGTCTCCTGCAAAGCAGTGAGAACCGTGTTGGCTCCCACTTCAAGCCAGAGCCCCAGGGGATGGCGAAGGAGCGCGGCATGGGAAGGCTCCAGCCTTGGAAAATCAACCTTAACAGCACCGCCGACACAGTGGGGTGAGAAGGGACATGCCGGGAGTCCAGACTGGACCCGCTTTTCTTCCAAATCTTTGATCCAAAGAAAAAAATCAAAAATCAAAAATCAGAGAATGCATGTGTGTGTGACCTCCTGAAACACAAAGCATTGAACTGGCTAGGACTGGCTAGCAGGGGGTGTATATGCTAAGAGGGAGGAGCTACACGTTTGAGTGTAGTACTTTGTGTGTCCTCCGGAGGCAGAAGCTATACACCCATGGTTTGGGTCTCCCATAGGAACGATAAAGAAAGAGGCAATGACTTGTAATAACAAACAGGCTGGCATGCTAACAGGATCATAAAACTCATAACCAAGTGAGATACATTTTCTACATCTACATCAGATCTACATCAGACGTTTTTTCATTCTCTCCCTCCTGGTTCTCCCGTGCGTGTTCGCGTATTCCTCCCCTTCATGGAATCTCTCCTCCACTCTGGAGTTGCGGTACCAGTCCCTCCATCAGAACTCTTCCAGCGTTTTTACTGCAGCCTCTTTGTGGTCCCCAAGAAGGTCGGCTCGGTCCGCCCCGTCCTCGACCCGGAGCTTTCTCAGCAGGTCGGTGAGCCCTCGAGCATTTTGCATGGAGTCCCCCCGCTCTGTGATCACCTCCATGGAAGTCGGCGAAGTTCTGCCGTTGCTGTACATTCAAGATGCCTACCTAGCAAGGAAGGTCTCGCTTCAGGCGAATGGTCCCTCAACAGGGAAAGCTTCAACCAGATCGGTGGCAGATAAAGGACTCCGAAGGTGGTCCTAATGGCCTCTTGATTCGACTGTCAGTTTCCATGGTTCATCGCGGGCTACCTCGACCACCTGGCACTAGGGGTCGACGAGTGGACCCAGTGCAGGCTCCCGTACTTCTTCCCGCTGCGTTGTCCATCCAGCTCCGCCGTATCGTCGTCCACTTGAACAGTGGGACCTTATGCTAGTGCTGGGTTCGCTTCAAGGTCCACCATTTGCACCTTTCGAGATTCTTTCCTTCTCACCTGTTGTGGAGAGTGGTGTTCCTCGTTGACATCTCTTCTATACGAAGATCATCAGAGCTAAAAGATCTTTCGGTCCTTACCCCTTTTCGGGTCTTCCACCAGGACAAGGTGGTGCTCCGGCCAGATCCCTCCCTTCTGCCCAGGGCGGTCTCGCCGTTCCAGCCAAATGAGGAGATTGTCTTCTCTGTCCTCCGATCCTGGTCCTTCTCACAGCCTTGAAAGGGCCTTGCATACTCTGGACCTGGTGCGAGCCCTCAGACTCTATACCTCCAGGACCGCACCTTCCCGTAAGACGGTCGGTCTGTTCTTCATTCCATCCGTACCCAAGAGGGGCATGCTGGTACCCAGGGCCTCAATTGCCAGATGGATCCGTTCCGCCATTTCCAAGACCTCTGGGATAAAGGACAGCTCTCCGTCTCGGAGAGTAAAGGCGCACTCTACCTGTGCGGTGGGAATCTCTTGGCCGTTTACGCATCAGACGTCGGCCGACCAGGTCCGTGGAACCGCCACCTGGTCTAGTCTGCATTCCTTTACCAGGTTCAACCAGGTTCACACCCAAGCATCGGCAGAGGCCAGTCTTGGGAAATAGGTTTTGCAGGCGGCAGTAGCACACCTGAACAAGGTAGGTGCATTCACATCTTGGGCAAGCCCGCCGAGGGAGGCCGTTTCCATCCTATCCGTGGGGCTTGCCTCTTCCCACCCAGGGACTGCTTTTGGACGTCCCACGGTCCTGTGTCCCCCAATAAAACGAAAGAGAAAGAAGGATTTTTGTGTACTCACTGTAAAATCTCTTTCTCTGAGTCTTCACTGGGGGACACAGCACCCACCCTGCTTGGTTTTGGTTTATGGTTTTGTTTTTTTGTCATTTACTTATTGCCTGCAATGTTTCAGTGGTCCATGTTCCTCGGCCACTTTTAGCATGGCGACTTTATTGTAGTAGTTACCTGGATTTGGGTATGGTTGTGTTTGTATTTCTCCTACTGCTTGTGCACCAAACTGATTTGAGTACGCCTCCGGCTCAGGGTGTATACTGCTAGGGAGGAGCTAAATTTTTTTGTTTACCTAGTGTCAGCCTCCTAGTGACAGCAGCAGCATAACCCACGGTCCTGTGTCCCCCAATGAAAACTCAGAGAAAGAGATTTTACGGTGAGTACACAAAAATCCTTCTTTTCCTCACAGATACATTTCATCTCCAAGTTAACAGTCAGAGGGGGGCGATCAGGCAAATCTTGAACAAACACTGGTCGTTACTGAAGACCGACCAGAGTTTGAACGACGTTTTACTCATCGCCCACTCTTACCTGTTAGAAGGTGGAAAAGCCTAAAGGATATGCTGGTGAAGAACCATTACGTACCTAGGGTGGTATCTCGCTTTGAGAAAGGGAGTCCCAAATTTGGTTGTTTTCCTTTTGTCTGCCCAGAGATGTTGTCAGCTTGGGATGGACCTAAACAGTATAAAATAAAAAGTTACAAATCATGCAGTAAAAGTCACGTTATCTATTATGCAGTATGTGACTGTAGCCTAATTTATATTGGGTTACATCAAGGGAAAAACGCATCCGCACGAGGGAACATGTTAGGGAATAATTGCAGTGTGTGATGTTGTGGATCTTGATTCCCTGAGGATGATCCAGAGACATTACAAGCTGCGCCATGACTGTGGTCCCACAGGATTGAAAATTTGTGGTATTGAAAAGGTCTATTTAGAATCTAGGGGTGTATATATATATATATATATATATATATATATATATATACACATATTACTATATGAATTTTGTCTCTGCATGATATAGGGACATTAGAAAATCTTTTAAGGACTATACATGGTCATATTCTTTAGGCTAACGCTGATTCTCCTTATCTTTGGATGATTTTCTTACCACCCTGGTCGTGCCCTTTCACTTGCCAGTAGTAGGTGGCAGTAGTAATATGGTCTCGTTGGATGCGCATGTGCGTGGCTGCCTCAGCATGAGTCCCCGCCGAGGGAGCTTCCTTAGAAGGATGCATGGGTTAACTGCTTCCCCTGGAATGACCGGATGAGGCGGACTCTATGTGCGGCGTCCCACCCCCTGCACGCGCCCAAACAGCGACAATCTCGCCCAAGACACCACATATAAAAACATGCACATTACACTTTGTGTGTCAGGGCTACTCAAAACATCCAGTTATAAGTGCACTTTATAGGTGAGTCCGGATCACGATGATTCATGGCTGTTAGCTCTATCGATAATAGTAATGGTAGCCTTTGAGGCTTAGGCTGCGTTACATGGGTGATATTAGATTTTTGTGTTGTTATAGCGCCACCAGGTGGCCATCTGTATTAGTACATGCAGTGGTACCTGCAATGTATTTCAATGACCCCGATCCTGCTGTACCGGAAGTCGCCGGATCCTGATAGACAGAATCCTGTTTTTTGTACTGAGCATGCCCAGAAAGCAGCTTGGCATGGTCAATACAGAAATCTCCCTCTCTCTCAGACAGAAGACCAGGATCGTGAAGGGGTGAGAGGGAGTAATAAAGATGGAGTCCCTAAGTGTGTCTGTGTATTTATTTCTAATAAAGTGTCTGTGTATTTTTTTCTAATAAAGTATTTTTTCTGTGTGATGTCTTTTTTTTAACCCTTTATTGGAGATTCTTAATGGCCGGGTCAAACTTGGTCTGACATTAGCAATCTCAGGCTTTATACCAGCAGGTAAAACAAAGCTGGTATTAACCCCTTATTACCCAACGTGCCACCCGGCACCATGGCCGCTGGGAGAGATGTTGGACACAACGCCAGATAGCGCTTTTAAGAAAGCGCCATATTCTGGGGTGACTGTTGACTGCAATTCGCAGCGGGGGGGCCAAGAAAGCTTGGGCCACCCTGCACTGCATATTCCCATCCCCAGCTGCCTACTTGTACCTGGCTCATCACAATAATTGGGCGAAGCCCATGTCGTTTTTTTTAATTATTTCATGAAATTCATGAAATAATTAAAAAAGGGCTTCCCTGTATTTTTGGTTCCCAACCGGGTACAAATAGGCAGCTGGGGGTTGGGGGCAGCGCGTACCTGCTTGCTGTACCTGGCTAGCATACAAAAACAGGGTGAAGCTGTCTTTTTTTTTTTAGTTTTTGGGCAAAAAACGTTAAAAAAAGGGTTTCCCTGGATTTTCCATTGCCAGTGAAGGTCATATAAGCAGTGGGGGTTAGCAGCCAGTAGCTGCTTGGGTTACCTTAGCAATAGAAAATGCAGCGGCAGTCCACACATTTTATTTTTTTACCCCCTAACCCTAGAGTTAGGGTTATGTGTTTGGGGTTTTTGTTTATTTTTTAATGAATTTAAAAAAAAAAATACTCATGGGCTACCGAGAACCCGAGCATTTTAGTGCTCACTCATCCCTACTTCTAACCATACAGCCAGCAGATCAAGTAATCTGATCAGCTGACTCCAGTGTTGGCCGATTACTTGTTCTGGGTCCCCCTGCATCCATCGCAGCGTGTGCTGCCTGTGAGGTCAGCTGAATTCGTCCGACACTGGGGTCAGCTGATCTGAACTCTGTTGAACTCCAGCCCGCACACTCTGCGATGGATGCAGGGGGACACAGAACAAGTAATCGGCCGACACTGGAGTCAGCTGATCTGAACTCAGCTGAACTCATGACCACACAGCCCGAACATGGTCACACGTGATCGGCAGCAGGCAGTGATTGCTGTTAACCTGCATCCATCACAGCGTGGGCGGGCTGTGAGATCAGGAGTTCAGCTTATTCCCGATCAGCTGACTCCAGTGCAAGCCGATAAATTCTGTGTTCCCCTTCATCCATCACAAGTAGAAGTAGAAGCATACAATAAAATAACAATAAAATAACAATTGCGGTTGCATGCGTTGCACATTCAATCCACAGGATCCGGTCATATGCGGTTTGCATCCTGTCAAATGTGAAAGTAGCCTTACAGCTGGAGCAGGAAGAAGAAAGACAAGATGGCAGACTTACTTTGGGAGCTTACAGGAAGAAATCGCACAGACCAATTTTTGGGGCTCCACTCAAGGGGATCTGGGGCTGAGAAAAAAAGGAGACCGTCAGCTGATGATGAAATAGCTAGCAAAGTTATTGATCATTATCTCAAACCCATTGCCTCCTCTCTCTAGTCCGGCATTTCCTCTCTGCGGCGATCGCCATCCTCCTTTTTCTGAGGCCCATGTGCATGACGCGTCCTACATCATGCTCACTAGCTGGCATTGAGGTCCTGCGCAGGCGCACTTTGATCTGCCCTGCTCAAAGCAGATCCATGTATTGTAGTGCATATGCGTAAGAGATCTTTAACCCCTTAACGATCTGGTGGCTATCATGATAGCCAGGGGCGGACTGGGCTGTCTGGGGCCCACCAGGAGAAATGACTCTAGGGGCCCACCCTACAGCTAAATATAAACACCCATTAGTGTTATTGCCATTATTGTGTTGCTTTGACTGTATACACAAACGGCTCCTGCACATCTATATTGTGCACCATAACTGGGATGTACAATTATAGTAGTTTGCAGTAATGGGGTCTTTAGTGAAAACAAGTTATCACCGATCCACAGGGTAGGTTGGTGATAACTTATTGATCGGTGGAACCAGACCAGTGGAAACCGCACCGATAGGAAGATTGGGGAACTTTTTGCAGCAGCAGGTGGAGTGTGTGACCGCAGCTCCATTCATCCTCTGTGGGGTGGGATGTGTGACCGCAGTTCCACTCATCCTCTGTGGGGTGGGGTGTGTGACAGCAGCTCCATTCATCCTCTGTGGGGTGGGATGTGTGACCGCAGTTCCATTCATCCTCTGTGGGGTGGGGTGTGTGACCGCAGCTCCATTCATCCTCTGTGGGGTGGGATGTGTGACCGCAGCTCCATTCATCCTCTGTGGAGCAGCCAGATAATAACAAGCGCAGCGCTCGCAGCCACTGAGGGAATGAATGGATCAGGGGTCGAGTCGGACACGAGCTCCAGTGTAATGGGGGATAAAAGTTGCACGATCGGTGCAGGTCCCAGCAATCGGTCCACACAGATGAATAAGTTATCACTTATCTTTAGGCTACGTTCACACACTTTTTCTCTGATTTTACTGCTCCTGGTTTTGGCTTCAAATACTGAGGTAAAAAAACTCACTGAATACTCAGTGTGTGCACGTGGCCTTAGTAAAGGTGATTACTTGTTTTCACTGGAGAATCTCTGTAAGTGCATATTTACTGCAGTGTAATAGTCACAGGACAGGGCAGGACAGGGAGGGGAGGGGTTAAATGTTTAAGTATTTAATTTCTACTGGAAAAAATCTCCCCCTTATAGAGAGAAAAAGTAACCTCCATACACAACACAATCCACTATACCAAAATCAATAATACCATATACAAGGGGGAAATACCGCCACACCGCGACCAGACAACATATTACCACCACATAGTGACCAAATACAACCACATACAAGGGATAAATACCACCACACAGTGATCAGACAACATATTACCACCAAACAGTGACCAAATACAGCCACATACAAGGGAGAAATACCACCACACCGTGACCAGACCACATATTACCACCAAACAGTGAACAAATACAGCCACATACAAGGGAGAAATACCACCACACCGTGACCAGACCACATAGTGACCGAATACAACCACATACAAGGGAGAAATACCGTGACTGACTTACCAGTGACGTCTCTAGCTGACTTTATTCATCTTCGCTTTTTCTCTTCATCCGGCGCTGACCGTCATCACTTCTTCCTGCCAAGACGCGACTCTGCAGAAAATAACAGTCACCTATAGCCGATCACTCCCAGAGTACATTCCTCACTATTTCCCCAATTTCTACACCACGTCAGACTCTTGTTCCCCCATTGGAGACAGTATCCTCAAAATGAACTTATATTTCATCAGTAATAATGTCCCCTAATTTGCCCCTACAGTAATTATGCCCCACGTGCCACCATAAACTAATAATGTATGTCCCTCATTCTGGCCCCATATAGTAATTATGTCCCTCATCCTGGCCCCATATAGTAATTATGTCCCTCATCCTGGCCCCTTTTATTTAATAATGTCTGGGGAAACAAGTGGAATCAGAAGGGGTTGTTAATTGCTTCCTGCACAAAATATCACCCCACAATCCTGCTCTCCAGAATAGCCCCACAAAGTGCCCCTTTCCAAAATGTCCCCCCAAAAATTGCCCTTTCTATAATATCTCTCCCAACTACATCCCTGTATAAATCCCCCCCTCCTCATTATACTATGCTGCCTTCCAAAATCTTTGATGCCTCATAATGTCCCCCATTGCCCTATAATGTTCCAATTTCTTTCACAACGTCCCCCACTGACCTATAATGCCCCAATTTGCTTCATAATGGCCCCCATTACCCTATAATGTCCTTCCACTGCCCTATAATGTCCCCCGCTGCCCTATTATGTCCCCCGCTGCCCTATGATGTCCCCCGCTGCCCTATGATGTCACCCACTGCCCTATCATGTCCCCCACTGCCCTATCATGTCCCCCACTGCCCTATCATGTCCCCCACTGCCCTATCATGTCCCCCACTGCCCTATCATGTCCCCCACTGCCCTATCATGTCCCCCACTGCCCTATCATGTCCCCCACTGCCCTATCATGTCCCCCACTGCCCTATTATGTCCCCCACTGCCCTATTATGTCCCCCACTGCCCTATAATGTCCCCCACTGCCTATAATGTCCCCCACTGCCCTATAATGTCACCCACTGCCCTATAATGTCCCCCACTGCCCTATAAAGTCCCCCACTGCCCTATTGTGTCCCCCACTGCCCTATTGTGTCCCCCACTGCCCTATTATGTCCCCCACTGCCCTATTATGTCCCCCACTGCCCTATAATGTCCCCCACTGCCCTATAATGTCCCCACTGCCCTATTATGTCCCCCACTGCCCTATTATGTCCCCCACTGCCCCATAATATGCTTCATAAAGTCCCCCACCGCTTCTTAATGCCACTTGTAAAATAACACTGCTCCTCCCCCACCCGCAGCCCCTCATATAAAAGTACATCTTCGGCTCCTCTGGAGCGCTTACCTGTGCCTGCGCGTCCTCCTCTTCATCCCTGCAGCTGCGGCCTCGGTGATGATGATGTCGGTGCAGGACTGAGGCGCGCTCCTCTGCAGCCCTGGCGATGACGGTACGTTGCGGGGCTGAGCAGAGCTGCTCTCCCTCCTGTCACCGGCCGCACTGTACAAATGTATTGCGCGCCTGAAAGACGCGCATACATCTGAATACCGACGCGGTCGGTGCAGGCCTGGGGACTCCCGCAGTGCACCGCTAGGACCTTTGGTGAGTCACATGACACATGTGATGTCACTAAAGGTCCTGCAACTGCGAAAACTTCAGTGATCATACAGAACTTGTACGATCACTGAAGTTTACGATTGAAAGGCTGGGTGCCGGGGCCCACTCAGGCCTGTGCATGGGCGTACCCAGGATCAAAACTGGGGGGGGGGGGGCAAGCCATGGTCGTTCACACTGTAAAATATTAGAACGGAAAAGGTGAATGAAACGAAAATTTTGAGAATTAAATGTAACTATAGCTCGATTAATGACTCCGCGCCCCTCTCCACACACACACACACACACACACACACACACACACACACACAATACAATACATCCCCCCATCACCCACTACATACACACACCCAAATACCATGTACCCCCCATTACCATCTCCCCACGCACACAATACAATTCACCCCCCATCACCCCCTACGCACACACAATGCACCCCCGATCACCCCCTACACACACACACACTACAATGCACCCCCATTACCCTCACACACACACACACACACAATACACGCTCCATTACCCCCCACACACACACACAATACATCCCCCCCTTCACCCGCTACACACACAAATACAATGCACCCCCCATCACCCCCTACACACACACACCCACAATACAATGCACCCCCACTACTCCCCACACACACACACACAATGCACCCCCATTACTCCCTACACACACACACACACACACACAATGCACCGTCCATAAGCCCCTACACACATACAATGCACCCCCCATCACCCCCTACACACACCCACCCACAATACAATGCACACCCACTACTCCCTACACACACAATGCATCCCCATTACTCCCTACACACACACACACACATAATGCACCGTCCATCAGCCCCTACACACACACACAATGCACCCCGCATTACCCCCTACACACACACAAACACACACACAATGCACCCCCCCATCACCCCCTACACACACACACACACATACACACACACAATGCACCCCTCCATCACCCCCTACACACACACACACAATGCACCCCCCAATCACCCCCTACATACACACACACACACACACAAAACAATGCATGACCCCCTACACACACACAATACAATGCATGACCCCTTACACACACACACACACACACACACAATACATCCCCCCATCACCCACTACACACACACACACACACACAATACCATGCACCCCCCATTACCATCTCCCAACGCACACAATACAATGCACCTCCCCATCACCCCCTCCAACACACACACACACACACAATGCACCCCCATAACCCCCCACACACACAATGCACCCCTCCATCACCCCCTACATACACACACGCACACACACAATACAATGCATCCCCATCACACCCTACACACACAATACAATGCATCCCCCATCACACCCTACACACACAATACAATGCATCCCCATCACACGCTACAAACACACACACACACAATGCACCCCCCATCACCCTACACACACACACACACACACAATGCATCACCCCCTACACACACACACAATACAATGCACCCCCCATCACCCCCTACACACACACACACAATGCAGCCCCCCATCACTCCCTACACACACACAATACAGTGCACCCTCCATTACCCCTCCCCAGACATAATAAATTGCACCCCACATCACCACTCCCTGCAGACACAAATTACACTACCCCATCACTACACACTCCTGCCTCCCCCCCTCCCTCGTAATACAGTACTCCTCCTCTGCCTGTCACAAAGCTGTGTCTCCTTCACAAATGTTCCCCGTTATGTGTTCTCAGCCCCTCCCCACACATCTCCATTAATTACACCTGTCTCTTCGGCTCCTCCATGGAGCGCTCGCTTCCTGATGAATACAGTGTGGCGCCCGCAGCACTGTGATGACGTCGGCAATGTGCTGATCTCTTCACGTTGCTACACGTCGGGGGCGGGGCCCAGTCCCGGCGCGCTGTTCAAATGTATTTACATCTGAAAGACGCAAATACATTTCAATAGGAAGAAGCTGCGGTCACCGGCACCGGCGCGTTCCTCATCAGTGTGTGCATGTTGGGCACACAGCAGGGCCGGAACAGCACAGCGCGCTGCCTCCTGCTAGTGTGCCCGGCATGCACACACTGATAGATACAGGCAGGTGACTGGTAAGAAGAAGAGCCCCCCCGCACATACCCCCGGGGCCCCTCCTCGCTCCCCGGGGCCCCCGCACCCCCCCCCGGCCCCCACACACGCCCCTGCACACCCCCCCCGGGGCCCCTGCTTGCCCCCCTGGGCCCCCGCACCTCCCCCTCCCCCCGGGCCCCCACCTTCTATACTCACGCACTCCTGCAGCTGCCAGCACCTGCACAGGAAGGAAGCAGTCAACCCTCTGAGACTGCCTCCTCCTGCAGTGTCGCTGCGCAGATGAGTCAGAGCCACGCGGCACTGACAGTGACAGCAGGCAGAGCAGGGAGATCGCTCTCCCTGCTTGCCGCTGCAGAGGAAATGGGATTGTCACTAATCATATCAGCAATGTGCCAATATGATTAGTGAAATTACCGGCGGGGGGGGGGCCCTCTCACACATATCCATAGGGGCCCAGGGGGGTAGGGGGGCGGGACCTAGGGGGCGTGACCATCAATAGCAGGGGCCCACCGGGGGTTCTTCCGACCTCCTGGTGGGCCAGTCCGCCCCTGATGATAGCACAGGGTCATGTGATGACTCCTGTAGCTCACATGACTCAGGTCCTGTAAGAAAAAGCCAAATACTGGCTGTTACAAGAGATGATAATTTCTCCCAGTCTAAATGGTGCTGCTCTGATCGGGATAAATAAATGACTGATCAGACAGCTGATCCTAATAGCCCCCTAGGGGTACTAGTCAAATTTAAAAAAACATTTAAGAAAAAGTTTTGAAAAAGTAAAAAAAAAGTGAAAACACCTAAAAGTTCAAATCACCCCTCTTTTGCCCCACTGAAAAATAAAGGGTTAAAAAAAATATATTCACACATTTGGTATCGCTGTCTTCAGAAATGCCCGATCTATCAAAATATAAAATCATTTGTTCTGATTGATAAACGGCGTAGCAGCAAAAAAATTCCAAATGCCAAAATTACGCTTTTTGGTTGCCACAAATTTTAAGCAAAATGCAATAACAGGCAATGAAAACATAGCATCTGCGCAAAAATGATACTGTTAAAAACGTCAGCTCGAGATACAAAAAAAAGCCATCACTGAGCCATAGATTTAAAAAAATGAGAACGCTTTGGGTCTCAGAAAATGGCGCAAAACGTCCGTCACTTTTTTCGGACAAACTTCTGATTATTTTTTTTTTTAACCCCTTAGATAAAAGTAAACCTATTCATGTTTGGTGTCTACAAACTTACAGTAACCTCAGGCATCACAGCAGCACATCAGTTTTACCATATAGTAAACACAGTGAATAAAATGTCTCAAAAACAATAGAGCAATCACACTTGTTTTTTTCAATTTCTCCACATTTGGAATTTTTTTGCCATTTTACGTACACTGCATGGTAAAATTATGGTTTCATTTAAAATTACAGCTCATTGTGCAAAAAATAAGCCCTCACATGACCATATTGACTGAAAAATAAAAAAAGTTGCGTCTGTCAGAAGAATGGCAAACCTCCCCCCCCAAATACCGGAAAGTGTAAAGTCGGCCGATCGTGAAGGGGTTAACCTTTCCTCGCGCCTGCACATTACAGTACTTTGATCTGCCCTCAGCAGCGCAGATGAATACACCTGCGCAGGACCGCAATGTCGGCTCGTGTGGATGACGTAGACACATAATCCACACCGGACTAGGAAGAAGGAGGCCGAAGATAGCAGCAGAGAGGATGAGTAAGACCTGAAAGAGGAGGCACCGCACTGGAGAGCTGCGACACCCATTGGACTGGACCCACCCTAGGTGAGTATTATAAAAGTACTTTTTCCGTTTTACAGAGCGGCCTAGGCTCTTATATACAGTATTTTGGAATGCTGTATATAAGAACTCAGTGGTATTGGACACAGCTTGTAGTCCCCAAATCTGGTGACAGATTCCCATTAAAAAATCGGAAGGAACACAAACTTACACAATAAATCACCAACATATTTGTGCTTCTAAGGGCGTGATTTATTACGCCCAGTATCCATGCCAGAAAATCTACATAGGAATGACCACAAGAGACTTAACCTCTTACAGACATCGGACGTACTGGGTACATCGTAGATAATGGCGGTGTAATCATCGTCGGCTGCTGCAGTAAACCGGCACCGATTTCCGCACATATATGCTGATCTGAACAGCAGACATGTGTAGCTTACAAGCAAGGGTGGATCCACGATTCACCCATGCCTTTTAATCCCTTAGACCGCGCTGTCAAATACTGACAGCGCAATATAAATGGCCATGGCAGGGAAATTTCCTTTCCTCGACGCCATCGGAGTCCCCGTGACGCGATCACGGGAAGCCGATGGTTGCCATGGTAGCACAGGATTATGTCATGACTCATGTCGCTATCATGACTCACATCCTGTTACAGCCGGCTGGTTGTAACAGGACAGCAGCATTTCAGCTGAAAACCCTACCAAAACATTTCCAATTGTACCATAAATCTGACTCAAGCAAATTAATTATAAAGGCCATAGATCAGAGGTTAGAGGTGGTAACCTATTTAAGGCCCTTGCGCAACTTGAGTCACTGGATTTATAGATTGGACACAAGGACTCCTATTGGGCTCAATGAGAGCTTTGGCTGCTTTCTTTAATTGGGTATTTTTATGTGGTGTGAGAATGGGACTGTTTGTGTTAAAACTATTTTTAATAGTTTTTTTATCCATAATTTAGAGGTGCTAAATTGATGCTAAAACCATACCTGTGGTGGTCTGCAAATTTTGAGGTACTTCACTCGACCCGCTCAGTAACTTAGATGTTGATTTTGATTGGGTCTTTTCCCTGAATGAAGTGCCTATGAGAAAATAAGAAAAAAGATTATTATCTAAGAAAAGTGGAGAAAAACATTGTACAACAATTTAATTATAGTTTGGATACAACTAATATTTAATACATTTACTCAATAATTTAGTTTCTTGCATTTCTTGATTTTGCTTGCCTAATGGCATGTCATTTTTAATTTTGAATATCATATTTCTGTTTACACAACTACATAAACACCATGCACTTTTTTGTTTGTCTATTGATTAGTGATGGACAGACCCGGACTGTAAAATTTAGGATCCGAGCGATTTTAAAAATACCCGAGTACCGGACCCGGGCCTGGAGTTCTCAGGGAACTCCGGATCATGATCCGGAACCTTTGGAAATAAAAAATAAAGGAAAATTAAATAAAATAAGATTAAAGCAGGCGCGTTATAACAATAGCAGCCCACAGCCACCCAGGATTGTCACATCCATTATATGTGACAATCCTGGCACTTTACCCGGCTCTTCCCGATTGCACTGGTGCGGTGGCAATCAGGCTAATAAGGGGTTAATAACAGCTCACAGCTGCCACTAAGCTCTAGATTAGTAATGGCAGGGTCTATGAAAACCCTACCCCCATCACTAATCTGGAAGTGAAAAGAAATAAACACAAACACAAAATAAGATAAAAACAATACCCTATTTCACTCCTTTATTAACCCCAAAAACACGCAGGTCTGTGGAAATCCACACGAGGGCCCATGACTATTCCAATTGGCTTTCTACACCGCCATCGGAGGCCCCGTAACGCTATCATAGGAAGCCGATGGTTGCCATGGTAGCACAGGGTTATGTGATGACTCCTGTCGCTATCAAGACTCACATCCTGTTACAGCCGGCTGGCTTTAACAGGACAGGAGCATTTCAGCTGATCAGAGCTCTGCCGCTCTGATCAGCAGAAATGAACAAGCGATCAGACGGCTAATCCTTACCCCTAGAGAGACTATTAAAATTAAAAAAAGTAAAAAAATAAGTTTTATAGAATTAAAAAAACAATTAAAAGTTTAAATCATTCTCCATTCGCCCCACTAAAAATCAAAGGGTTAAAAAAATAAAAAATATACACTCATTTGGTATCGCAGAGTTCAGAAATGCCCAGTCTATCAAAATATAAAATGAATCAATTAGATCGGTAGATGGCGTAGCCGTAAAAAAACAATTCCAACCGGCAAAGTTACGTTTTTTGGTCTACGCAAATTTTGAGCAAACTGCAATACCAGGGAGTCAAAACGTAGCATCTGCGCAAAAATGGTACAGCTAAAAATGCAAACAAATAAGCCATCAGTGAGCCCCATATCCCGAAAAATGAGAACACTACAAGTAGCAGAAAATGCCGCAAAAAGTGATCCAATTTTTTGGACAAACCTTTTTTTAACCCCTTAGATAAAAGTAAACCTAAACATATTTGGTATCAACAAACTCATACCAACCTGAAGTATCACACCCACCCATCAGTTTTACCATACACAGCCCACAGCCACTCAGGATTGTCACATCCATTAGATGTGACAATCCTGGCACTTTACCCGATTCTTCCCGATTCCCCTGGTGCGGTGGCAATGAGGCTAATAAGGGGTTAATAACAGCTCACAGGTCTATGAAAACCCTACCCCCATTACTAATCTGTAAGTGAAAATAAATAAACACAAAATAAGATAAAAACAACACCCTCTTTCACTCCTTTATTAACCCTAAAAACACCCAGGTCTGATGAAATCCACACAAGGTCCCATAATGATTGCAGCTCTGCTACATCTGAAGTGACAGCGCGTGGGCATAGAATATGACCACCCGCTGTGATCTTAAGGCAGAGAATGAGTCGCAGCGATGTGTGGTGACGTAACTTAGGTTATTTGCGGTCACAGCTGGAGCTGCCCATTGTCATCCACCTATGATCGCAGGTAACCTGACCTCAGGTGACCTCATTGAACTGAGTGACCACTACTATCCATAAAAGTGGCGAAATACTTTAGCAAAATTACTCCCAGAAATAAAATGTGAGTCAGAAATAGATTCAGGCATCTTCCGCATGCTGTTGCCATTCAGTTTCAACAATTTTCCATCCATTGCAATATTTTTACAGCTCTCGCAGGCCTATTTCCAACGTCCTCTGGAAAATTATTCGAGTTTCCCATTGACTTGGGACTCAGAAGGAAAAATGTATGTAACAAAATTAAAACATTGTCGTCCATTTGGCTTATCCCTAATCTATTAATTTTACATCTAGGTGGTAAGATAGATGACATCTTCATTATCTGGAGAAGTACCGGTCCTGAACTGCAGAGGTTCATGACTTGGTTGAACAATAACCCATATAACATCAAACTAACCTATAAGGCAGATCGGGAGGCAATTGATTTTCTGGACTATAATATAAAAATGGGGTACCAGACAGAAAAGGGTTCTCCACGGGTACAATTATTATCAACAAGTAAGAGGGAAGAATCTTTTCCCTCACAGATACATTTCATCTCCAAGTTAACAGTCAGAGGGGGGCGATCAGGCAGATCTTGAACAAACACTGGTCGTTACTGAAGACCGACCAGAGTTTGAACGACGTTTTACTCATCGCCCACTCTTACCTGTTAGAAGGGGGAAAAGCCTAAAGGATATGCTGGTGAAGAACCATTACGTACCTAGGGTGGTATCTCGCTTTGAGAAAGGGAGTCCCAAATTTGGTTGTTTTCCTTTTGTCTGCCCAGAGATGTTGTCAGCTTGGGATGGACCTAAAGAGTATAAAATAAAAAGTTACAAATCATGCAGTAAAAGTCACGTTATCTATTATGCAGTATGTTGCTGTAGCCTAATTTATATTGGGTTAACATCAAGGGAACAACGCGTCCGCACGAGGGAACATGTTAGGGACATAATTGCGGTGTGTGATGTTGTGGATCTTGATTCCCTGAGGATGATCCAGAGACATTTCCAGCTGCGCCATGACTGTGGTCCCACAGGATTGAAAATTTGTGGTATCGCAAGGTCCATTTAGAATCTAGGGGTATATATATATATATATATATACACACATATTACTATATGAATTTTGTCTCTGCATGATATAGGGACATTAGAAAATCTTTTAAGGACTATACATGGTCATATTCTTTAGGCTAAGGCTGATTCTCCTTATGTTTGGATGATTTTCTTACCACCCTGGTCGTGCCCTTTCACTTGCCAGTAGTAGATATGGTCTCGTTGGGTGCGCATGTGCGGGGCTGCCTCAGCATGAGTCCCCGCCAAGGGAGCTTCCTTAGAAGGATGCATGGGTTAACTGACGTTAGTGGAAGTATTCTTCCAATCCACACTTCCCCTGGAATGACCGGCTGAGGCGGACTCTATGTGCGGCGTCCCACCCCCTGCACGCGCCCAAACAGCGACGATCTCGCCCAAGATAACACATATAAAAACATGCACATTACACTTTCCTCAAGCGAGGAAGCCTGAGAAACGCGTGTCAGGGCTACTCAAAACATCCAGTTATAAGTGCACTTTATAGGTGAGTCCGGATCACGATGATTCATGGCTGTTAGCTCTATCGGTAATAGTAATGGTAGCCTTTGAGGCTTAGGCTGCGTTACATGGGTGATATTAGATTTTTGTGTTATTATAGCGCTACCCGGTGGCTATCTGTATTAGTACATGCAGTGGTACCTGCAATGTATTTCAATGACCCCGATCCTGCTGTACCGGAAGTCGCCGGATCCTGATAGACAGAATCCTGTTTTTTGTACTGAGCATGCCCAGAAAGCAACTTGGCATGGTCAATACAGAAATCTCCCTCTCTCTCAGACAGAAGACCAGGATCGTGAAGGGGTGAGAGGGAGTAATAAAGATGGAGTCCCTAAGTGTGTCTGTGTATTTATTTCTAATAAAGTGTCTGTGTATTTATTTCTAATAAAGTATTTTTTCTGTGTGATGTCTTTTTTTTTAACCCTTTATTGGATATTCTTAATGGCCGGGTCAAACTTGGCCTGACATTAGCAATCTCAGGCTTTATACCAGCAGGTAAAACAAAGCTGGTATTAACCCCTTATTACCCAAGGGCCAGGGCCGCAGGGAAAAATGTTGGATACAACGCCAGAAGATAGCGCTTTTAAGAAAGCGCCATTTTCGGGAGCGACTGTAGACTGCGATTCGCAGCGGGGGGGCCAAGAAAGCTTGGGCCACCCTGCACTGCGTATTCCCATCCCCAGCTGCCTAGTTGTACCTGACTCGTCACAAAAATTGGGCGAAGCCCATGCCGTTTTGTTTTTTTTTTAATTATTTCATGAAATTCATGAAATAATTAAAAAAGGGCTTTCCTGTATTTTTGGTTCCCAACCGGGTACAAATAGGCAGCTGGGGGTTGTGAAGGTCATATGAGCAGTGGGGGTTAGCAGCCAGTAGCTGCTTGGGTTACCTTAGCAATAGAAAATGCAGCGGGAGTCCACACATTTTATTTTTTTTACCCCCTAACCCTAGAGTTAGGGTTATGTGTTTGGGGTTTTTGTTTATTTTTTAATGAATTTAAAAAAAAAAAATACTCATGGGCTACCGAGAACCCGAGCATTTTAGTGCTCACTCATCCCTACTTCTAACCATACAGCCAGCAGATCAAGAAATCTGATCAGCTGACTCCAGTGTTAGCCGATTACTTGTTCTGTGTCCCCCTGCATCCATCGCAGCATGTGCTGCCTGTGAGGTCAGCTGAATTCGGCCGACACTGGAGTCAGCTGATCTGAACTCTGTTGAACTCCAGCCCGCACACTCTGCGATGGATGCAGGGGGACACAGAACAAGCAATCGGCCAACACTGGAGTCAGCTGATCTGAATTCAGCTGAACTCATGACCACACAGCCCGAACATGGTCACACGTGATCGGCAGCAGGCAGTGATTGCTGTTAACCTGCATCCATCACAGCGTGTGTGGGCTGTGAGATTAGGAGTTGAGCTTATTCCCGATCAGCTGACTCCAGTGCCAGCCGATAAATTCTGTGTTCCCCTTCATCCATCACAAGTAGAAATAGAAGCATACAATAAAATAACAATTGCGGTTGCATGCGTTGCACATTCAATCCACAGGATCCGGTCATATGCGGTTTGCATCCTGTCAAATGTGAAAGTAGCCTTACAGCTGGAGCAGGAAGAAGAAAGACAAGATGGCAGACTTACTTTGGGAGCTTACAGGAAGAAATCGCACAGACCAATTTTTGGGGCTCCACTCTAGGGGATCTGGGGCTGAGAAAAAAAGGAGACCGTCAGCTGATGATGAAATAGCTAGCAAAGTTATTGATCATTATCTCAAACCCATTGCCTCCTCTCTCTAGTCCGGCATTTCCTCTCTGTGGCGATCGCCATCCACCTTCTTCTGAGGCCCATCTGCATGACGCGTCCTACATCATGCTCACTAGCTGGCATTGAGGTCCTGCGCAGGCGCACTTTGATCTGCCATGCTCAAAGCAGATCCATGTAACATATCATGTGCATATGCGTAAGAGATCTTTAACCCCTTAACGATCTGGTGGCTATCATGATAGCACAGGGTCATGTGATGACTCCTGTAGCTCACATGACTCAGGTCCTGTAAGAAAAAGCCAAATACTGGCTGTTACAAGAGATGATAATTTCTCGCGATCTAAATGGTGCTGCTCTGATCGGGATAAATAAATGAGTGATCAGACAGCTGATCCTTATAGCCCTCTAGGGGTACTAGTCAAATTTAAACAAAAATTTAAGAAAAAGTTTTGAAAAAGTAAAAAAAAAAGTAAAAACACCTAAAAGTTCAAATCACCCCTCTTTTGCCCCCACTAAAAAATAAAGGGTTAAAAGAAGGGAATTTTGTTACTTACCGTAAATTCCTTTTCTTCTAGCTCCTATTGGGAGACCCAGACGATTGGGGTGTATAGCTACTGCCTCCGGAGGCCACACAAAGCATTACACTAAAAAGTGTAAGGCCCCTCCCCTTCTGGCTATACACCCCCCGTGGGATCACGGGATGCTCAGTTTTAGTGCTAAAGCAAGAAGGAGGAAAGCCAATAACTGGTTTAAACAAATTCACTCCGAAGTAACATCGGAGAACTGAAAACCGTTCAACATGAACAACATGTGTATCCAAAAAAACCCAAAAATCCCGAAGGACAACAGGGCGGGTGCTGGGTCTCCCAATAGGAGCTAGAAGAAAAGGAATTTACGGTAAGTAACAAAATTCCCTTCTTCTTCGGCGCTCCATTGGGAGACCCAGACGATTGGGACGTCCAAAAGCAGTCCCTGGGTGGGTAAAGAAATACCTCGCGTTAGAGCTGCAAGACAGCCCTCCCCTATGGGAAGGCAACTGCCGCCTGCAGGACTCTTCTACCTAGGCTGGCGTCCGCCGAAGCATAGGTATGCACCTGATAATGTTTGGTGAAAGTGTGCAGACTCGATCAGGTAGCTGCCTGGCACACCTGTTGAGCCGTAGCCTGGTGTCGTAATGCCCAGGACGCACCCACGGCTCTGGTTGAGTGGGCCTTTAGCCCTGAAGGAACCGGAAGCCCAGCAGAACGGTAGGCTTCAAGAATTGGTTCTTTGATCCATCGAGCCAGGGTGGCTTTGGAAGCCTGCGACCCTTTGCGCTTACCAGCGACAAGGACAAAGAGTGCATCGGAGCGGCGCAGGGGCGCCGTGCGGGAAATGTAGATTCTGAGTGCTCTCACCAGATCTAACAAATGTAAATCCTTCTCATATCGATGAACTGCATGAGGACAAAAGGAAGGCAAGGAGATATCCTGATTTAGATGAAAAGAGGATACCACCTTAGGGAGAAACTCCTGAATGGGGCGCAGCACTACCTTGTCCTGGTGGAAGACCAGGAAAGGAGCCTTGGATGACAGCGCTGCTAGCTCAGACACTCTCCGAAGAGATGTGATCGCTACCAGAAAAGCCACTTTCTGCGATAGTCGAGAAAGTGAAACATCCCTCAGAGGCTCGAAGGGCGGCTTCTGGAGGGCAACTAGTACCCTGTTCAGATCCCATGGATCTAACGGCCGCTTGTACGGGGGTACGATATGACAAACCCCCTGCAGGAACGTGCGCACCTTAGAAAGTCGTGCTAGACGCTTCTGAAAAAAGACGGATAGCGCCGAGACTTGCCCTTTAAGGGAGCCGAGCGACAAACCTTTTTCCAATCCAGATTGCAGGAAAGAAAGAAAAGTAGGCAATGCAAATGGCCAGGGAGACACTCCCTGAGCAGAGCACCAGGATAAGAATATCTTCCACGTTCTGTGGTAGATCTTAGCAGACGTGGGCTTCCTAGCCTGTCTCATGGTGGCAACGACCCCTTGGGATAATCCTGAAGACGCTAGGATCCAGGACTCAATGGCCACACAGTCAGGTTCAGGGCCGCAGAATTCCGATGGAAAAACGGCCCTTGGGACAGTAAGTCTGGTCGGTCTGGTAGTGCCCACGGTTGGCCGACCGTGAGATGCCACAGATCTGGGTACCACGACCTCCTCGGCCAGTCTGGAGCGACGAGTATGACGCGGCTGCAATCGGATCTGATCTTGCGTAGCACTCTGGGCAAGAGTGCCAGAGGTGGAAACACATAAGGGAGCCGGAACTGCGACCAATCTTGCACCAAGGCGTCTACCGCCAGAGCCCTTTGATCGCGAGACCGCGCCATGAAGGTCGGGACCTTGTTGTTGTGCCGAGACGCCATTAAGTCGACGTCCGGCACCCCCCAGCGGCAACAGATTTCCTGAAACACGTCCGGGTGAAGGGACCACTCCCCTGCGTCCATACCCTGGCGACTGAGGAAGTTTGCTTCCCAGTTTTCCACGCCCGGGATGTGAACCGCGGATATGGTGGATGCTCTGTCCTCCACCCACATCAGAATCCGCCGGACTTCCTGGAAGGCTTGCCGACTGCGTGTCCCTCCTTGGTGGTTGATGTATGCCACCGCTGTGGAGTTGTCCGACTGAATTCGGATCTGCTTTCCTTCCAGCCACTGTTGGAAGGCTAGTAGGGCCAGATACACTGCCCTGATTTCCAGAACATTGATCTGAAGGGTGGACTCCTGCTGAGTCCACGTACCCTGAGCCCTGTGGTGGAGAAAAACTGCTCCCCACCCTGACAGACTCGCGTCTGTCGTGACTACTGCCCAGGATGGGGGTAGGAAGGATCTTCCCTGTGATAATGAGGTGGGAAGAAGCCACCATTGCAGAGAGTCCTTGGCCGTCTGGGAAAGGGAGACTTCCCTGTCCAGGGATGTTGACTTTCCGTCCCATTGGCGGAGAATGTCCCACTGAAGTGGGCGCAGATGAAACTGCGCAAACGGGACTGCCTCCATTGCTGCCACCATCTTCCCTAGGAAGTGCATGAGGCGCCTTAAGGGGTGCGACTGACCTTGAAGGAGAGACTGCACCCCTGTCTGTAGTGACCGCTGCTTGTCCAGCGGAAGCTTCACTATCGCTGAGAGAGTATGAAACTCCATGCCAAGATACGTTAGTGATTGGGTCGGTGACAGATTGGACTTTGAAAAGTTGATGATCCACCCGAAAGTCTGGAGAGTCTCCAGCGCAACATTCAGGCTGAGTTGGCATGCCTCTTGAGAGGGTGCTTTTACAAGCAGATCGTCTAAGTAAGGAATCACCGAGTGTCCCTGAGAGTGCAAGATTGCTACCACTGCCGCCATGACCTTGGTGAAAACCCGTGGGGCTGTCGCCAGACCAAATGGCAGAGCTACGAATTGAAGATGGTCGTCTCCTATCACGAAACGTAGAAAGCGTTGGTGCTCTGTAGCAATCGGCACGTGGAGATAAGCATCTTTGATGTCTATCGATGCAAGGAAATCTCCTTGAGACATTGAGGCAATGACGGAGCGGAGGGATTCCATCCGGAACCGCCTGGCGTTCACATGCTTGTTGAGCAGTTTTAGGTCCAGAACAGGACGGAATGAGCCGTCCTTTTTTGGCACCACAAAGAGATTGGAGTAAAAACCTTGCCCTTGTTCCTGAAGAGGAACAGGGATCACCACTCCTTCTGCTCTTAGAGAGCCCACCGCCTGCAGAAGGGCATCTGCTCGGTCGGGATGTGGGGAAGTTCTGAAGAACCGAGGCGGAGGACGAGAACTGAACTCTATCCTGTACCCGTGAGACAAAATGTCTGTTACCCACCGGTCCTTGACCTGTGGCAGCCAAATGTCGCAAAAGCGGGAGAGCCTGCCACCGACCGAGGATGCGGAGAGAGGAGGCCGAAAGTCATGAGGCAGCCGGCTTGGAAGCGGTTCCTCCGGTTGCTTTCTTGGGGCGTGAGTGAGCCCGCCAGGCATCTGAGCTCCTTTGCTCCTTCTGAGTCCCTTTGGACGAGGAGAATTGGGGCTTGCCCGAGCCTCGAAAGGACCGAAACCTCGACTGCCACTTCCTCTGTTGAGGTTTGCTTGATCTGGGCTGGGGTAAGGAGGAGTCCTTACCCTTGGACTGTTTAATGATTTCAGCCAATTGCTCACCAAACAGTCTGTCTCCAGATAGTGGCAAGCTGGTTAAACATTTCTTGGAAGCAGAATCTGCTTTCCATTCCTTTAACCACAAGGCTCTGCGCAAAACCACAGAGTTGGCGGACGCCATTGAGGTACGGCTCGTAGAGTCCAGTACCGCATTGATAGCGTAGGTCGCAAACGCAGACATTTGCGTAGTTAAGGACGCCACTCGCGGCACTGCTGGACGTATGATAGAGTCCACCTGTGCCAGACCAGCTGAAATAGCTTGGAGTGCCCACACGGCCGCGAATGCTGGAGCAAACGACGCGCCGATAGCTTCATAGACAGATTTCAACCAAAGGTCCATCTGTCTGTCATTGGCATCTTTAAGTGAAGCCCCATCCTCCACTGCAACTATGGATCTAGCCGCAAGCCTGGATATTGGGGGATCCACCTTTGGACACTGGGTCCAGCGTTTGACCACGTCAGGGGGAAAGGGATAACGTGTATCCTTAAGACGTTTGGAGAAACGCTTGTCTGGATAAGCATGATGTTTCTGGACTGATTCTCTGAAGTCAGAGTGGTCCAGAAAAGTACTCAATTTACGCTTGGGATACCGGAAATGGAACTTCTCCTGCTGTGCAGCTGCCTCCTCTGCTGAAGGGGCTGGGGGAGAAATATCCAACAGTCTATTGATGGCCGCTATAAGGTCATTTACCATAGCGTCACCATCAGGGGTATCTAGATTGAGAGCGGTGTCAGGATTAGATTCCTGATCACCCACCTCTGCCTCCTCATACAGAGACTCTTCTCGCTGAGACCCTGACCAGTGTGATGACGTCGAGGGTCTTTCCCAGCGAGCCCGCTTAGGCTGCCTGGGACTCTCATCCGAGTCAGAGTCTTCAGCCTGTGATGCCTGGGACCCCCTTGAAGTACGGATTAGTTCCAACTGAGGGGGACCGGGGAGCATAGACACAGCCGTGTCCATGGTCTGAGTAACTGGCCTGGACTGCAAGGTCTCCAGGATTTTTGTCATAGTCACAGACATCTTATCAGCGAAAAATTGCAAATTCTGTCCCCGTCACCGGGGCAGGGTTCACAGGCGTCTCTGCCTGGGCCACTACTACCATAGACTCTGGCTGCCGAAGTGGCACAGGGATTGAACATTGCACACAATGGGGGTCATTGGAACCTGGCGGTAGATTAGCCCCACATGCGGCACAAGCAGTGCATACCGCCTGTGCCTTGGCACCCTTGCGTTTTGCGGATGACATGTTGTTGTCTCCTCAGAGCAATATAGGGTATAAGCCAAGAAGCGACTGTACAGTGCAATATAAATATATATGGTACAGGGAAAAAGTGCACCAAATAACACTGTGGCACTAGTGGGGCCAGCACTTATGTGCAGCTTACCGCCCGCATAAACGCGGGTGTGTGGTCGCCAGAGCCCCTTGTCTGAGTCCCCCAGAGCCTGTGTCCGTTCTCCAGCCAGACTGCATGCAGGAATGGCTGCCGGCGTCCTGTGGAGAGGGGCGGGCCCTGGGCGTGTTGAGACCAAGAGCGGGAAACTTGCGTCCCCACTGTGCCCAGTGAGAGGGCTGGAGTATGTAAATAAGACTCCAGCCCTCGGCGCTGATTATAGAACAGCGTCTCTCCCTTTCCCTGATTGACAGGGTGGGGGCGGGAACGAAGCAGAGCTAGGCCGCAAAAGCCGGGGACTAGATTTATGAGCGCTGCCGCCGTAAAAGCGCGGTCAGCGCGAGTCCCCGGCGCACTACAAGTCCCAGCCGCGCCGCCGCTCCCGGAGCGGCCGGCGCGGTAGTTCCCAACACATAAAATCACTCAGCTAAGCTGCAGTGACTCTAACCCGAGCGCGCAGCGCTACTGCCCCCGGCGCACTAGCACACCCAGCAAGTCTGGCGTGTGCGTGGCCTGTCTGTGCGGGGACACAGAGTACCTGAATGTTGCAGGGCCTTGTCCCTGACGGTACTCAGCTCCTCCAGCAGGGTCTCTGGGTCTGTGGATGGAGCCCGGCCTCAGAGTTTGGGGGCCGGTAAGATCCCACTTCCACAGAGCCCCTCAGGGGGATGGGGAAGGAAAGCAGCATGTGGGCTCCAGCCTCCGTACCCGCAATGGGTACCTCAACCTTAACAAACCGCAAGTGGGGTGAGAAGGGAGCATGCTGGGGACCCTATATGGGCCCTCTTTTCTTCCATCCGATATAGTCAGCAGCTACTGCTGACTAAACAGTGGAGCTATGCGTGGATGTCTGACCTCCTTCGCACAAAGCTTGAAAACTGAGCATCCCGTGATCCCACGGGGGGTGTATAGCCAGAAGGGGAGGGGCCTTACACTTTTTAGTGTAATGCTTTGTGTGGCCTCCGGAGGCAGTAGCTATACACCCCAATCGTCTGGGTCTCCCAATGGAGCGCCGAAGAAAAATATATTCACACATTTGGTATCGCTGTCTTCAGAAATGCCCGATCTATCAAAATATAAAATCATTTGTTCTGATTGGTAAACGGTGTAGCAGCAAAAAAATCCAAATGTCAAAATTACGCTTTTTGGTTGCCACAAATTTTAAGCAAAATGCAATAACAGGCAATGAAAACATAGCATCTGCGCAAAAATGATACTGTTAAAAACGTCAGCTCGAGATACAAAAAAAGCCATCACTGAACCATAGATTTAAAAAAATGAGAACGCTATGGGTCTCAGAACTTTTTTCGGACAAACTTCTGATTATTTTTATAGCCCCTTAGATAAAAGTAAACCTATTCATGTTTGGTGTCTACAAACTTGCAGTAACCTCAGGCATCACAGCAACACATCAGGTTTACCATATAGTGAACACAGTGAATAAAATTTCTCAAAAACAATAGAGCAATCACACTTTTTTTTGCAATTTCTCCACATTTGGAATTTTTTTGCCATTTTACAGTACACTGCATGGTAAAACTCATGGTTTCATTTAAAATTACAGCTCATTCTGCACAAAACGAGCCCTCACATGACCATATTGACTGAAAAATAAAAAAGTTACGTCTGTCAGAAGAATGGCAAACCCCCCCCAAATACCGGAAAGTGGGCCGGTCGTGAAGGGGTTAACCTTTCCTCGTGCCTGCACATTACAGTACTTTGATCTGCCCTCAGCAGCGCAGATGAATGCGCCTGCGCAGGACCGCAATGTCGGCTCGTGTGGATGACGTAGACACATCATCCACACCGGACTGGGAAGAAGGAGGCCGAAGATCGCAGCAGAGAGGATGCGTCAGACCTGAAAGAGGAGGCACCGCACTGGAGAGCTGCGACACCCATTGGACTGGACCCACCCTAGGTGAGTATTATAAAAGTACTTTTTCCGTTTTACAGAGCGGCCTAGGCTCTTATATACAGTATTTTGGAATGCTGTATATAAGAACTCAGTGGTATTGGACACAGCTTGTAGTCCCCAAATCTGGTGACAGATTCCCATTAAAAAATCGGAAGGAACACAAACTTACACAATAAATCACCAACATATTTGTGCTTCTAAGGGCGTGATTTATTACGCCCAGTATCCATGCCAGAAAATCTACATAGGAATGACCACAAGGGACTTAACCTCTTACAGACATTGGACGTACTGGGTACATCGTAGATAATGGCGGTGTAATCACCGTCGGCTGCTGCAGTAAACCGGCACCGATTCCCGCACGTATATGCTGATCTGAACAGCAGACATGTGTAGCTTACAAGCAAGGGTGGATCCACGATTCACCCATGCCTTTTAATCCCTTAGACCGTGCTGTCAAATACTGACAGCGCAATGTAAATGGCCATGGCAGGGAAATTTCCTTTCCTCGACGCCATCGGAGTCCCCGTGACGCGATCACGGGAAGCCGATGGTTGCCATGGTAGCACAGGGTTATGTCATGACTCATGTCGCTATCATGACTCACATCCTATTACAGCCAGCTGGTTGTAACAGGACAGCAGCATTTCAGCTGATCAGAGCTCTGCCGCTCTGATCAGCAGAAATGAACAAGCGATCAGACAGCTAATCCTTACCCCTAGAGGGACTATTAAAATAAAAAAAGTTTAAAAAAAGTTGTAAAGAATTAAAAAAATACAACTAAAAGTTTAAATCACTCCCCATTCGCCCCACTAAAAATCAAAGGGTTAAAAAAATAATAAATATACACTCATTTGGTATCACAGAGTTCAGAAATGCCCAGTCTATCAAAATATAAAATGAATTAATATGATCGGTAGACGGTGTAGCCGAAAAAAAAATTCCAACCGGCAAAGTTAAGTTTTTTGGTCTTCGCAAATTTTGAACAAAATGCAATACCAGGGAGTCAAAACGTAGCATCTGCGCAAAAATGGTTCAGTTAAAAATGCAAACAAATAAGCCATCAGTGAGCCCCATATCCCGACAAATAAGAACACTACAAGTTGCAGAAAATGGCGCTGAAAGTGCTCCAATTTTTTGGACAAACCTTTTTTTAACCCCTTAGATAAAAGTAAACCTAAATATGTTTGGTATCAACGAACTCAAACCAACCTGAAGTATCACACCCACCCATCAGTTTTACCATAAAGTGAACACGGTGAATAAAGAACCCATAAACCATTGTCCAATCACACTTTTTTGTAATTTTTCCGCATGTGGAAATTTTTTGCTGTTTTCCAGTACCATATATGGTAAAACTCATGGTTTCACTTAAAAGACCAATACGTCCCGCAAAAAACAAGCCCTCTTATGGGGAAAAATAAAAAAGTTACGACTCGGAAAAAGGGGAGCAAAAAACAAAAACGGAAAAATCGTCCAGGGGTTAGGGGGTTAAAGGTGTGAGTCCGTGAGCACATCAGGGACATTGAGAAAACAAAGACTCTGCATGAGACGGAACACCTAAAATCCCTACCAAAAAATTTCCAATTGTACCATAAATCTGACTCAAGCAAATTAATTATAAAGGCCATAGATCAGAGGTTAGAGGTGGTAACCTATTTAAGGCCCTTGCGCAACTTGAGTCACTGGATTTATAGATTGGACACAAGGACTCCTATTGGGCTCAATGAGAGCTTTGGCTGCTTTCTTTAATTGGGTATTTTTATGTGGTGTGAGAATGGGACTGTTTGTGTTACAATTATTTTTAATTGTTTTTTTTATTCATAATTTAGAGATCTGTATATGCTAAAACCATACCTGTGGTGGTCTGCAAATTTTGAGGTACTTCACGCGACCCGCTCAGTGACTTAGATGTTGACTTTGATTGGGTATTTTCCCTGAATGAAGTGCCTATGAGAAAATAAGAAAAAAGATTATCTAAGAAAAGTGGAGAACAACATTGTACAACAATTTAATTATAGTTAGGATACAACTAATATTTAATACATTTACTCAATAATTTAGTTTTTTGTATTTCTTGATTTTGCTTGCCTTATGGCATGTCATGTTTAATTTTACATATCATATTTCTGTTTACACAACAATATGAGCACTATGCACTTTTTGTTTGTCTATGGATTAGTGATGGACGGACTCGTACTGTAAAGGGTGCTTTACACGCTGCGACATCGCTAGCGATCTCGTTAGCGATGTAACACGCCAGATCGCAAATACGATCTGCCGAGATCGCACATGTGACCGGCGCTACAAAAACGACCTATGTGCGATCTCAGCAGATCGTATGTGCGATCTGGTGTGTTACATCGCTAACGAGATCGCTAGCGATGTCGCAGCATGTAAAGCACCCTTAAAAGACAGCTTTCAATCTAGATGCACATGCTGTCTACATCTAGATTGGTGTAAAAATAAATAAAAAAAAATGGCGTAGGGTCGTCCCAACAAGGACAAGGCATACAGCTGCAGGCTGCAGTCCCCAACTTTGCACGTTATCTTGGCTGTGTATCAAAATTAAAGGAACCGCATGCAGCTTTTAAAAATAAAAAATATTTAAATAAATAATTTTTTTTAAAAATGTTCTGCGGTCCTTTCCCCGCCCATTTTGATACCCAGTCATGATTAACCGACAGCTTGGAGCTGGTATTCTCAGGATGGGTCGGTCCATGGTTATTGTGCCCCCCCAGCCTAAAAAAAGCAGTCCGCAGCCATCCAGGACTGTCACATCCATTAGATGTGACAATCCCGACACTTTACCCAACTCTTTCCGAATGCCCTGGTGCGGTAGCAATTGGGGCAATAAGGGGTTAATAACAGCAGTCATTAACCTTCCCTCACACCTACGCATTACAGTACTTTGATCTGCCTCAGTAGGGCAGATCAAAGTGCACCTGGGCAGGACCGCAATGTCGTCTTTTGTGGATGATGTAGACGCGTCATCCAAACTGGCTAGGAAGAAGGACAGAGATCGCAGCAGAGAGCAGGCGTCGGACCGGAGAAAGGAAGTGCCGGGCTTGGACAGCAGCAACACTCATCAGACCAGACCGCCCCCCCCCTCCCTCCAGTTATTAAAAAAATATTTTTTACATTATACAGAGGTCTCTGGGCTCTTATATACAGTATTGTGGAATGCTGCAAAAAAGGACTCAGTGATAGTGTCCACAGCTTATAGTCGCCAAATCTGGTGACAGGTTCCCTTTAAAAAAAATCAGAAGGAACACAAACTTACAAAAAATCACCAACATACTTGTGCTTCTAAGGGCGTGATATATTACTCCCAGTGTCCATGCCAGAAAGTCTACATAGGGATGACCACAAGGGATTTAAAGGTGGGAGTCCGTGAGCACATCAGGGACATTGAGAAAACAAAGACTCTGCATGAGACGAAACACCTAAAAACCCTACCAAAACATGACTGATGGATTAGTGAATTGCGCTCCTGGTAACCTAATAAATAAGACACCACACACTACGTGACATGGATTAAAATTTTTGGCCACAGCAGCCCTTTATTTTATAAGAAAAACATCAACAAGAAAAAACAAGATTATCGGCCCAGAGATGTGGTTGTTATAAGTCCCAGCCCCATATCCCCCTCCGCCGTGTACACCTAGCTCAAGGGGGAATCTGGGTATACCCCTTGATCATTTTCCTTGTGTCCGCTGAGCTACTCCCCAGGGACCCATCTATTCCACTGTCCACTGAGCTCCTCCCCAGGGACCCATATTCCACTGTCCGCTGAGCTCTGGCCCAGGGACCCCATTAAAAACATAATTCTCCAACCAACAAAGAGGGGGTTTAAACAACCACATCCCGCCAAGACTCGCTCTTGTGACACCTTACAAGAGTGAGTTCCTCCACAACTTAATGGCTCGTTCTACTCCTTCTTGTATTCCCAACATCCATATATCAATGCCAATGTCATTAAGATGTACCTTATCATCTCTGCAAAAATGTTCCTTTGTATTTTCAAGCATCTGGTGACGTATGGCCACCCCTCCATTTTCCAACACAAATTTTGTTATTTTTTTATTAACCTTTATCCTTGTATTATTGATGCGAGCCACTGATCGCGCTGTTCTCCACATTTGTCTAGCTACTATATCCGACCAGACCACCACTGTTTCTGGGTAAGACCTCCATAAATTCAACATATCGAGCTTTATGTTCCTAACTAAATGTCTTGATGTTCTTATTGCTAAATCATTACCACCTAAATGGATAAGTAAGACGTCCGGGAGGCGGTAGAACTCCACATGATACTGGATTTCTTTTAACAGCTGATGCCACTGCATTCCCCTCTTTCCTATCCATGTCACCCGTGCCAAGGAACTGGGCAACCCCAACTGTTTGCCATTAGGCCTGACTGCTGCACGTAAGGCCCCCCAAAAAACAAATGAATGTCCCATGATCCAAACCAGGCATTGCTGTTCAGCTAAAAACAAAAACAAAAAACACAATTATCACACAATTATCTAAATGAAGACACAACTACTATAAGATTACCAAAATGTACACATATATATACATGTACGCCATTTATAATAAATGCAATCTAATGTAGCTCTTAAATCTGCTCGATTCCCATCTCCCGATTTTTTTAACTATGTCAGGCCCTAAGCCCCATCTAGCAGCTTCTCTTGCTGCTCCTATCCTAAATGAGTGTGAAGTGAATGCATTTGGAGACTCTCCCAATATTGTCAGGCATTTTTTAAGAACTGCTGTGAATTGAAATTGTGACAATGACTTACCCATCATGTACGTTACGGCTATCTGCCTTCACTCTGCTTTTCCAATTGTACCATAAATCTGACTCAAGCAAATTAATTATAAAGGCCATAGATCAGAGGTTAGAGGTGGTAACCTATTAAAGGCTATGTGCACACGTGTGCGTAATTCATGCAGTTACGCTGCGCTTTGTAGCGCAGCGTAACTGCATGCGTCCTGCGTCCCCTGCACAGTCTATGGAGATTGTGCAGGGGCCGTGTGCACATGGCGTTTTAGAGCGCAGCGCTTCGGCTGCTGCCGAAGCGCTGCGTTCTAAGAAGCGACATGTCACTTCTTCCGTGCGCTTTGCCGGCAGCCCCTGCTCTGTCTATGGGAGGAGCTGCAGGCAGAGCGCATGGAATCGGCTTTTTTTTTTTCACTACGGACATTTCTGCAGCGATTTAAAGCGCACATGTGCTCTTCAGATCGCTGCAGAAATTTCTGCAGGGACAGTACGCAACGTGCGCACATAGCCATAGATCAGAAGTTAGAGGTGGTAACCTATTTAAGGCCCTTGCGCAACTTGAGTCACTGGATTTATAGATTGGACACAAGGACTCCTATTGGGCTCAATGAGAGCTTTGGCCCTTTAATTGGGTATTTTTATGTGGTGTGAGAATGGGACTGTTTATGTTAGAATTATTTTTTAATATTTTCTTTTATCCATAATTTAGAGATCTTTATATGCTAAAACCATACATGTGGTGGTCTGCAAATATAACGCAATGCTAGTCTCTCATATAGGCCCTTTGGAAAAATAATTGCTCACCCCTGATCCATGCTCTTTTATGATTTTATTGCTAATGTTAGAACATTTTTACATGTACCTTTTCCAAAATCTATAAAACAAATTGTGAATAAAATATAAAGTCACAGATGTAATCATACCAGATGTAGAAGAATCCGAAGGAAACACCTCACTGCAGATTAAAAAAAAAAGAAAAACACAACACATTACTACATGCATGTAAAACTTATCAACTACAATAAAAAAACTTTCACAGAACTGCTTTCACATACAGCACTCGTATTTTTGATGTTCTATGGGGCTATGCACATGTCTGATTTTTTTTCCTCATAACGAGTGGTCAGCATGGAAAAAAAAAAATCGGTGACATGTCAGATTTTGATCCAAGTGTGGGATCAAAATAGGCAATGTAAGGCCTATTTCAGACATCAGTGATTCTGGTACGTATGTGCTAGTGTTTATACGTACCAGAATCATGGGCATACGCAGACCCATTATAATCCATTAGTCTGCGCACACATCAGTGATTTCTCACTGACCGTGTCTCCGTGCGGTGTACACGCATGTCTGTGATTGCCGCAAGGAGACATGTCCGTTTTTCTGGCATCACTGATGTTCCACGGACCACACAGTGGTATGATCTGTGAAACACGTACCAGAAAAACATGGACATTGAAAATAAAAAACATTTTCAACTCACCTTCTCCAGCGACGCTGTGTTCAGCCTGTGCTTTCAGCTTTTTCCTGGCTGTCTCATTATGGTATGCATATTCATTTATGCAGCCAGAGACGGACCCAGAAGAAGCTGCAGAAACTAGAGACAGTGGCAGGCAGATGCTACAGAGCTGGAGACTTCAGCACCACGGACAGTAGCAACAGGACAGGTGAGTATATCTCCATGTGCAATCACGGATGACGGAGCACGGATCACGGATTGCACACGGACAACCCACGTTGAATGCATCACCGAACACCGAACATGGAGGGACATATGCATTTTTTACACGTCAGTGAAAAACATCCGTGATTTTCACTGACGTGTGAAACAGGCCTAAGTCTGTGTGTCCGTGGCAATAATCAGAACTGCATTTTGATGACATCTGACCGATTTTCGCGGTCTGGCAGAATGTAAAACATGGAGATTTTTTTCCTCTCCAACTCTGAGGAAAAACTGATGCAACCCTGTTCATACTCATTGGACTGGTTTTCTCGAGTGTGGAGAAAACAATGGCGTAAACCTCCCCTTTTTGTAAGTTGTGGGCGCTCAGTAACTGCTTTTACTGAAGTCTGTCTTCTTCACTATAATTTGTGTAGGTTTCTAGAGCAATTATAACACGTTTTTCCTACCATGGTTAGTCATTTTTACATTTTAATTTAGTTTAGAAATGTACTGGACAATTATTGTAGGCATTATTTTATTACCGATATTTTCCTACTGCTCTATAGATATACTGTTACAGCAGGTCAGTTGCAGGAGTTCAATAACGGTCTTTATTAACATTCAATTACAGCATTATACACTTTAATGTTCTTATATATTTTTCAGTTCTCTTCCTTTCTTCTAATTTTTTTCTTCTTTTATTTTTCGTTTACTATATAAACACATCTGAATAAAATTTGGTTACACAACACACGTGAAAACGCTACAAACACACAAAGAAGCCATGAAAAAAAAAGTGCCATTCATCCCAAACAGTGTATTCAGCTGAGGCACACGCATGCATCTGACAGAGTGAGGGAGAGGATTCAATATTCCTCTGTGTTTCCACCTCCTCTTCTAACTCCTCTAGTGAGAATGAACCCCCACCTAGACGCCCCCGGACTTCCGATGAGGAATGCCGACAGATAGTGATCCCCAATGGTCCTCACACCCTGGCAATTAGGAGTCTCTGATTCCCGGTTTTGTGGCTTCATCAGGAATCCAATTTGATACTGCAGGCCTCATAGAAAGAGACTATTTTAGCTCGTTCACCACTCAAGCCCGTTTCCACCAGTTTATAACCTTTTACATGCTTCACAGGAAAATAAAAAAAGCAATATGGAAGGAAAAAATGAATCTAACTTTTTCCCACAAAAATGTTACTATAGCACCAAAATTTTGCACTTTCACAAGGGTAACAGGAGAAAATGCAATGTTCAGTTTGTTGTTCAATTTCTCCTAAATAAACCAATACCTAATATGTGATGGAAAACTACTGTTATGGCACATGGCAGGGCTTGGAAGGGAATGAGTGCCATTTGACTTCTTGAATGCAAAACTGACTGGAATAATTATCAGACGCCATGTCATGCTTGGAGAGTCGCGTATTTGCCTAAGCAATGGAAACCGCCCACAAATTACTCTAATGGACACACCAATTCTTGGGCGATTGCGGGCTGCTATTTTTATCCTGAGGGGGCCCAATAACCATGGAACTCCCCTGCCTGAGAATACTAGCCACTTTATCTTGGCTGGGTATCAAAATTGGGGAAATGTCACAACGATTTTTTAATGTATATATTTAAATAATTAAAAAACGCATGGTGTTCCTCATATTATCATATACTGCCAAGATAAACGCACACAGCTGGGTGCTGCAGCATGTGCTTTATTTATATTATATTATATTAAAGCATCTGCTTTATTTGTGCCGGGTACCAAAATACGAGGGACCATACATAATTTTTTTTTAAATTATTTACTTATTTTTAGTCCACGCTAGGGACCCAGACAGCTAGTGTGATGGCAACCAATCACAGACGCTGGCACAGAGGGTGGGTGGGGGTAGCAAGACTGCAACAAATCACCAACACTGTTACAGAGAGTGGGCGGGGAAATAGTGCATATTCATGAACTTTAATGATCGGACCGGACGCAGTGTGACAGCAATGGGGAAACTCACTAAGCATAATTCTACTGCTTTAATGACTACAAGTCATTTTTTTTCCACTGCGCCTCCCATAATGCCAGTAGTTAAGATGGCTACAGCATTACTGTGATTGGGAAGCAATCATCGCATGTGTAGAGGCTGAAAATCAGGCAACAAATATGTGGTGAGGAGACTCGAAAATCACGAGGCAAGGAGAAAAATACAAAAATAATCAATATGGTGTAAGATTACCCAAAATTTATGATAGAAATAGCAGGGCAATACTGATATGTGGGTGCCAAAAACAAAGTAAAATATAACTTTTATTAATGAATAACAATAAAAAACACACTGACAGACAAACAAATAAGCTGTAATGAAACAGGCAGAGTCCCAAAAAGAATTCACATAGGAGAAAGATCCAATGGGGAAAAAAAAAAAAATCCAATTAAATACTTAAAATGTCCATCTAGGATATAGGAGGGGGGGGACAGTCGTATCTTTATCACAACCATAGGGATGATATGAACAAAAAGCAGTAAGAGAAAAAGGTCACCATAAAATAGAGGGGGAGTTCAAATATTATTACCACACCATACTCTCCTTGGTGGCAACCCTTTGACTTCAGTCATCAAAGCTCCTGGACCTCCCGACACAATTTGTTACACTCATCAGGGGAGAGACAGTAGCCAGTAGAGCAGTTAGATCTTACTCATGAATAATGCTGGGCAAATACAGAAACATCCGGGCGGTGTATTTTATTAACCATAGGATACATTCTATGTGTATAGCTCTTCATTTGACCTTCTCACTCATACATGGTTCCTGCCTACAGACTGCCTTTATCCAGGCTTTGAGTGGGATGGGTTGTTTAGGCTATACTCATGAACGTGTTTTTCTCTGCTATGTGTGCTTTGAATTAAGCTATATCTACCCCTGAATTCTTTTGGGAGGTTTATGACTGCATAATAACAGTTTATTGATTAATAACTGTAATTGGTCCCCCCACCCCCCGGTTATTTCTCTTATGAGAATTCACTTTGGGACACTGCCTGTTTCATTACAGCTTAGGCTAGGTTCACATTTCCGTTGTTTTGCATCAGTCACATGCATTGCTTGACGCATGTGACTGATGCGTTGTACAATGGATGACAAGAATTGAATTGTCGGACTCTGTTGTAAAAGAGAGAACGATCAGCCACCGACTTTTGAGAGCGAATAGATGATCTCCCGGCGGCCGGCTAATGAGAGCGATCAGATGATTGCTCACAGCAGCCGGCCGCCAGGTGATCAGCTGATCGCTCACAGCAGCCGGCCGCTGGGTGATCAGCTGATAGCTCACAGAAGCCGGCCGCCGGGTGATCAGCTGATCGTTCGGCCGCTGAGTATGGTTCCGGGGGGTGGAGTGCGGGGTGAGTGGAGCCGAGCAGGGCCATGGCGTTGAGGACGTCAGTGTCGGAGACTGCATGGCTGGGGACAGGTGAGAGTGTGTGTGTGTGTGTGTGTGTCTGTGTACATGCGGAGTGCGTGAGGGGGCAGAGCTGAGCGGGGAAGTGTCGGGCTCCCTGCACACGTAGCCAGGGTAAATATCGGGTAACTAAGCTAAGCACTTTGCTTGGTTACCCGATATTTACCTTGGTTACCAGCGTACACCGCTTAGCGCTGGCTCCCTGCACACGTAGCCAGGGTAAATATCGGGTAACTGAGCAAAGCGCTTTGCTTAGTAACCCGACGTGTACCCCGGTTATGTGTGCAGGGAGCCAGAGAGAGCATGCGCAGCGAAAGCCTACGGATTGCACTGCTCAAAAAACTTTACAGGCTGCATTCCTGCCGCCCGACGGTCAGTCGTTCCATGACTGATCAGTCGGGCGGAGGATGCAACGCAGTGTCATCAGTCACAATCCACCGCTAATACAAGTCTATGGGAACAACGGAATCCGCCAAACGGATTCTGTTGTTTACCAGAGCCGCGGATTGTGACTGATACAAATTGACGGAAATGTGAACCTAGCCTTATTTGTTTGTCTGTCAGTGTGCTTTTTATTGTTAGTCATTAATAAAAGTTATATTTTACTTTTTGGCAGACACATATCAGTATTGCCTTGCTAAGGACCAAAATACTCAACGAGTAACGAATAACGTGAACACTGTACTATTCGTGCGAGTAACAAAAATCACGAGGCAGGGACCGAATGACTCGAGTAACGAATAACGTGAATACTGTACTATTTGTGCGAGTAACAAAAATCGCTCATCACTAATTATAACTAATGTACTCAATGAGTTTATTCGAGAATTTTAGATCTAACAGCATGATCTATTTAGTTTCTATCTTTAGAAAAGGTTTTTTTTAATGTCTCCTCCACAGATATAAACATTTAGGGTAAGTTCACACAGTGCGTTTTTCGCGGCGTTTTTGCGCAGTTTTCGGGTGCGTTTTTGCTCAGAAAACTGCATGACTTTGCTTCCCCAGCAAAGTCTATGAGTTTTCATTTTTGCTGTCTGCACACAGCGTTTTTTTTCAGCTGCGTTTTTGTGGTGCCACAAAAACGCAGCATGTTAATTATTCTCGCGTTTTTCACTGCGCTTTTCATCCATTGAGTGCAATGGGATGTTGAAAGACGCAATGAGAAACGCAAATAGCTGCGTTTTGGTGCGTTTCCAAGACCAAAAACGCAGCTATAAACGCAGGAGGTGGGTAGTAAAGTGACATGTACAGGAAGAGGATTCCTTCTGTCAGTAAACACAGAAGCGTGAATCCTCCCGGTACCGTCATCGTCGCGTCCACCTCCAGTCCTGTGCATGTATGCTGCCGTGCGGCGCCATGTCTGGGCGGGAGGTGGAAGCGGCTGCGAAAACAAAAGTGAACAGTAGAAAAAAAAAAAAAAAAGTTATACTCACCTGCTTGCAGCCTCCCGGTGCCATGCCCGCTCCCATCTCCTCTCACGGTATCACCGCTCCGGCTGTGTGCAGACAGCCGGGACATCTCCGATAGATGCAGGACCTGGCGATGGATCACCTGATGCAGTCACCTGACGCATCAGGTAATCGTAAGTATCGCGGTGACGCGGGCGCCCAGCCGGTTTAAGCTATCAGCGGATGCGTCAGGAGACTTCATCCCTGATTACCGGCAGCTGCTGCAGCGATCGGACAGGATCAGACTCCCGCCCCATCGCTCCAGGAGCTGCCGGTAATCAGCACATAAGTGAGTATTTTTTTTTTTTTTTTTTTGCACCGATGCATCTGCTGATTGCATAAACGGCTTTTATACAATCAGCTGCTGTGTGATGTGCTTCAGCCCCTAGAACCTGACACATCATCTGATCGCTTTGCCTTCCAGCAAACCGATCAGATGATATTGGATCCGGATTGGACGGCGCGAGACCCTTGACCCAGGATTACTGCGGAGGGGGGTTCATTATTTCAATAAAGATGGAGTCACTAATTGTGTTGTGTTTTATTTCTAATAAAAATATTTTTCTGTGTGTTGTGTTTTTTTTTTATCTTTACTAGAAATTCATGGTGGCCATGTCTAATATTGGCATGACACCATGAATTTCGGGCTTAGGGCCAGCTATACAGCTAGCCCTAACCCCATTATTACCCAGCGAGCCACACGGCATCAGGGCAGCTGGAAGAGTTGGATACAGCGCCAGAAGATGGCGCTTCTATGAAAGCGCCATTTTATGGGGTGGCTGCGGGACTGCAATTCACAGCGGGGGTGCCCAGAAAGCATGGGCACCCTGCACTGTGGATTCCAATCCCCAGCTGCCTAGTTGTACCCGGCTGGACTCAAAAATTGGGCGAAGCTCACGTCATTTTTTTTTTAAAATTATTTCATGAAATTCATGAAATAATTAAAAAAAAAAGGGTTTCCCTATATTTTTGGTTCCCAGCCGGGTACAAATAGGCAGCTGGGGGTTGGGGGCAGCCCGTACCTGCCTGCTGTACCCGGCTAGCATACAAAAATATGGCGAAGCCCACGTTATTTTTTTTGTTTGGGGGGGGGCAAAGAAATCCTGCATACAGTCCTGGAAGGAGGATGCTGAGCCTTGTAGTTCGACAGCTGCTGTCTGCTCTCCTGCATACACTATTGGATGGAGGATGCTGAGCCTTGTAGTTCGACAGCTGCTGTCTGCTCTCCTGCATACACTATTGGATGGAGGATGCTGAGCCTTGTAGGTCTGCTCCCCCTGACTCTCCCTCAAGCATACAGTCCTGGATGGAGCATGCTGAGCCTTGTAGTTCTGCAGCTGCTGTCTGCTCTCCTGCATACACTATTGGATGGAGCATGCTGAGCCTTGTAGTTCTGCAGCTGTCTGCTCTTCTGCATACACTAGTGGAGAATGAAGAACACATTGAAGAAGGAAATGACATCAGACCTTTTTTTTTTGTTCACTGATAAAAAACGCATAAAGACGCAGTGAGCAAAAACGCAGCAAAACGCAGCAAAAAAACGCACCAAATCGCGGCAAAACACGTGCGTGTTTTGCCGCGTTTTTTTGCCGCGGGTGCGTTTTTGTGCGTTTTTGCCGCAAAAAACGCACAAAAACGCAGCGTCAAAAAAACGCAGTGTGTGAACCTAGCCTTATGTCGTCTGTTCCTCCAATATGGAAACTTTTGAGATTACAATGATGGAAGTCATGAAAATGTAGTGGAATTGGATGTCATTTATCACTGCTTTTATATTTTTAACATGTTCAAGGGCACAGACTTTTAGCTATTGAGTCGTTATGCCTGCATATGCAAGGTTGCAGGGACAGGTTGCTAAGTAGATGACTGACGTGGCATTGCAAGTAAGATTATGCACAATTCTATATCTCTTCAAACCTTTTGAGTCAGAAAAAGAGAATGTTCTGACCATGTATAAGGTGGGCCATAAGTATGGATGGATACACTCTGATAAAAAAAAATAAAGTTGAATTAAAAATGGCTGCTTTGCAGATGGCCACCATGGGCATGACCCGGCCTCAAATGTTTTGCCCCTCCCATGTACTAATAAGCCACAAACGGTAAGGTGATATCATCAGGGTGTATCCATACTTATGGCCCACCCTTTATTTACATTTACATTCAGAACAATTACTGCATGCCAGCGGCTGGCTGCCAGATTTTGGCCTGGGGGGAAAGTACACAGGAGTGGCCCATGAATAGCAACCCATTCTTAATAGGAATCTGTCATTAGGTTTTACTGATATATAAAGTACAGCCACCGCCTTTAAGACTTCTTTTACAGTAATCTAGTAAGCTGCATGTATTTCCCCAAGCCCCTCTGCATAGTACAGAAAAAGAGCTTTTATTATACCCACCGCCATTGCGGTCCGGTCCGATGGGCATCTCTGGTCTTGATCCAGTGCAGCTTCTTCTTACAATCGCCATCGCCATTAGGCTGAGGAAAGTATTGCAGTGTGCATGTGGCGGCTTTTTTTCTGGGTAATCAGCACTCTTTAGCCTTACCCAGCCCTTGCCACATCAAAGAGAAGTATGCCTGTGCAGGAGCGAGGTCGGGAAACACATGTGGATGACGTAGGACACATCCGCTACACAACGCAGGGAAAGGCAATGGCTATTGTAGGAAGAAAAAAGGCTCCAGATCAAGACCAAAGGTCCCCATCGGACTTGGTCGCCAGCTGTGGATATAAAAAAAAAAAAAATCCCTTATTTGTGCTATGCTTGGGGTCATACACGCAGCTTACTATAATGCTGTAAAAGCGGATTTAAAGGTAGTGGCCGTACTTTATATTAGGAAAAACCTTGTGACAGGTTTATGTTCAGCTGCTTCATAGGCTGTATTCACTCAGCCATATTGTCTGTGAGTACGGCCTGTGGAAAAAACTGACAGCACTTGGACCGGTTCCTCTGAGCTCTTGCACTTCTCAGGTGTCATACATGGGTACGTATTACAATCTTTAAGCCAGATATACGCTTTCAAATATGCAGTAAAGCAATGTACACTGTGCTTTTCTACACTCCTCAAAAAAACATATCCTGAGTAACAGTGGTCACACATAAGCATATGTAGCACCCCATGGGGCAGGCGGATTAACCTACTCATCGCCGGGCCGTCGACTGGGACGGTCACGGGCGGCCTAGCCCGCTTCCGTTGCCCCGTGGTGTACAGAAGATGGCAGGGAAAGATGATGGGTGTACTTGTGAGGTGGTTGTCGTGACGCCACCTGGGGTATGCGGCCAGGGAATGGGCCACCGCTGCTGTCACTGTCCTCTGGAGCAGATGGTAGTAGCAGCCAGGGATGGGATTGCTCTCCACAGGTAGAACGGGCCCCAGGGAGGATGATGAGGGGACTAGTAATGGCAGCAGGGAGCAGCAGTACGGTTAATAAGGAGTCAGAGTCTATAGCTGTGGTTCCACGTTGTTTACTCACTTTTGTACAATGCCGCTCACTCAGATAATATCGGTCATGTGCTATGATGGGCTCAGTCTAACCTGAATCCCTTTAGAGATTAGTCCGGTTTGGTGTTTGGTTGGTTTCTCCTTGTAACGGCTGTCTGTGGATCCCCTGGCTTGAAGCTACGAGGGGACCCTGGGTTTCACAAGATGCACTCTTGTCCCTATCTGCAGGTGCCGCAGTTCCGATGTGGGGTCCGGCTTGAAGCGAGGCCCCGGATCCTATATGGCACTGTGCTGTCGGGTGCTGTGTGGGCAAGGAAGCTTGAAACTTTCCCCGACCGGACAGATTCTGGAAATCCAACGTGAAGTATGATATTCCCTAGGGTCCTGCCGCCCTGTGTGGCACTGACTCCGTGGGGAGCAGGTTCACTCTCCCCATGGCAACCGTGTGAGCTCTCTCCTCCTTCCCACCGGAGCACCTGTAAGATGCGACTGCTCCCTTCCTCTCCTGCTGGAGAACTCTCTAACTGTTGTGTAGAGTTGAGCGATGTTCGATTCAAACGGTTCGCCAATTTCAAATTCAAATGATTTGGGGCGGTGTTCGACGAACTCAAACGATTTGCTTCAAATTCGGCAGTTCGAGTTACATTCGATAATGGTTCGATCACCATAAAGCGTAGCTAGTTACTAGCTGGCTTTTCACTGTATTACTGTGAGTCACTGTGAATCATGATATTATCAAAATTCAGCGTATAGTGTGCGGGGGGGGGGCAGGGTTTAGATCAGTGCTGCTGCTGAGTGCTGAAAGAAAGGTGATCACCATTTTTTTTTTCCTAACCGTGCGTACAGTGGGGCGGGCCAGGCTGTCAGCCAATCACAGACACACACACAGCAAAGAGGATTTTTGCCAAACAAGCAAGGGCATGCGTCATTGGCTGTGCATGTCACATATCTTTGCCCTATAAGACCTGGTCATTTTCCCCGTCGCCACCATTATCTCTCTGCTGCGGGTGGGTGTCAGTCACCGCTCCCGCTGCTGCTGTGTGCGCTATAGACATACAGTGCAATCTACGCATCGCTTAAGGGATTAGGGACTACTTGTAATTTCAGTCCTTTTCAGGGCTACATTACAGCCGTTCATAGCAATTTTTGCTAGGCAGGTTTGTGCCAGCGCTGTGCAGGGGTTTATATCACAGCGTCTGGCTAAATCAGCTCAGGCAATTCCTTGGGGCATTGTTTCATTGGCAGGGATAGAAATTGAGGCTTCCTCTGCTGACAAGCTAGCTACAGCACCTGTGCATTCTACACACCTCTCCATTTTTGCTTTGCAATTTTAATTGCAAAAATTGCTGCCACTTTTAGGGGCATACTAAAATTGTCTGGGATACTAACTTAGGGTTCCTCTGTTGTCAAGCAAGGTACACCAACTGTGCATTCTACACACCTGTCCATTTTTGCTACGCAATTTTAATTTCAAAAAGTGCTGACACTTTAAGGGGCATAGTTTCATTGTCTGTGATATTCAGTGTTGGTTCTTCAGCTGTCAATAAAGCTAGACCAACTCTGTATTGTACACCACCTCTCCATTTCTGCAACGCAATTTTTAACTGCAGGTAGTCCATCAATCTGTGACGAAGGTACAGGCGTGGATATAATGTTGCCTTCATCCAAAAGGTGGTTCTCTCAATGTCTGAGACAGCTCAACACCAGCAGCTGTTTCCACTTCAAAAACAACTGATGACCTGCCAATGACACTGCTTGTTGCGGGTACAGGGGTGGAAGGTCAGCGTCAAAAAGCATATGTGACTGCTGTCCCCACAGTCACAGAGGATGAAGAGCACACAGATGCCATTGATGGGGCAGACGGTGGTTGCACCGCCCCGCTAGGCCGCATTGTAGCATAGTGACCCTTCCACATAGACTTATGCTTCATTTAAAGTAGTGTATAGGGTGGGCTCCCCAGTATACAGCAAAACCACGCAACAGGAAAAGGACTCTAGGCAGTTGGGTTGATAAATGATTGTTTAACTCTCCCAAAACAAACAATAAGGACCATGCATAAAACTGAAAGAATAGAACAATCTATTCACAAGTCCAAAAGCCTACACCCCTATGCTGCAACACTCGTAATGGCAATTTATAGCCCCTTCTCACCAACCTTTGCCTAACCAAGGGACTGTCTAAACTGTTGCCGCCTACCTGGTAATTGTGTGTGTGTGTGTGTGTGTGTGAACACGACTTACCAGTGGCGCATCACAAGAGCTTACAACTTATCTACCTAAACATAGACAAAACCCATTAACCCCCCTGAATACCCTTGTTAGCTGAAGCCTCACAGATAAGGCAGATGATAACAGTGGTGAGTCAAACCACACAGCTCAGCAACACAGTCCTGGAAATCTTGTAAAGCAACAGTCAGTGCAAACATGTGTTGCTGTCCCTCTAGAATTTTAACTGTAACTGACAAATTGACAGAGCAGAAGCAGCAAATCTTATTGTCTATATAGTCTGCCTAAGCAGAACAGATGTGTTTTGTTAACAAAAGTGTTGCGTGCACGCATTACTGTCTGGGCCCAGCCTACCGTACCCGGGTACTGTGGTGTCCAGTTGCCATAAATACAGAGTTTACAATCCTTTCACGGTAAACAGTATAGACAGCACCGGGAGAATGTCGGTCTCCGGCACAGGATGCTGCTCACATGCATTATGGTCCTCCTCACCAAACTCCAACACGAGTCTCCTCACAATCCACCATAGTGTTTCCGCGGTGGCTACTTGCTGTAACGCACACCTTTAGCGTTTTCTTAAGTTCACAGACAACACCTAGTCCGGTCTCCAAGTCCACAGCCGAAGACCGTTTTGCTATTGCTATAGTGACCAAACAGTCAAAGGCAGATGCAAAAAAACAGCCGCCCCTTGTGGGTAGTCTGCAACAATGCATACAATGAACGGCAAATAAGCATGTTGCATTCACAGTGGATAAAGCTCATCAATACACCCTCACACTATCACTTCATATCCATGTGACAGTTCATGGACGAAGTACTCAAAGTAGTGAGTTTTTGGCCTCTACTTAGAGATTGGTGACAAATCTTACAGATGACGTGACTTGGGTGATCTTTTGCGATGTAAAAAAAGCACCAGGCTAGGCAAGGCTTACAGCCCATGCGACCTGCAGAGCCACCATGACTTCTGCTCAGAGGCAGAGTTATGGCTGAGAATTCAGTTGTTGACGTGCTTCCAGTACTTTGTCTCTGTCCAGGAAGACGCAACCTAACCTCGTCGTCAGTAGCATCCTCCTCCAACTCCTCTGCTGACCTCATCGACTGGCTGACTGTGGTTTGACAGTAAGTGGGGTCTCCAACCTCATTATCACCCTGTGTGTTTTCATTCCCCTCGTCCAGACTCCTCCGAGCCAACCTCTTCCTGCCCTGACCGAATAGTAAAGTTGACGTTCCAATCAGGTATCGGAGTCTCATCAGCATGTTCTCCATTGTCTCCACCAGGAGGATTTATAGTTTGGGAATGAGGGTGTACATTATGCTCAGAACCTTCTTCATCGGGGCCTGGATCCGACTCACAAAGCTTCTGGGCATCAGTGCAGATCATTTCCTTGTCTGGACTCACTGCAGCTTTGGAGCAGACCTCTGATTCCCAGGCTATAGTGTGACTGGACAGCTCTGCAGACTCAACCATCTCTGTCACCCCCATACTCAGCAGGGCTGGTGGAAACTTGAGAGCTGTTAGGAAGCAAGTGCGATTGGGTTGACACCACAGAGGAATGGAGTATTTTGGATATTGAAGTTGAGGTGGAGAGGCCACTTGATGGAGCACTTGAGATCCATTGAAGCACCTGCTCTTTTGGTGCCTCATCTACATTTGGTAGCGATGGTCGTGTCCGTAAGAAAGGGATCATATCAGATTATCCATGGGAAGAAATACACCTCTTATTTTGGCTGGTAGTTGGTATTACGAATCGGTGCCGCCGTTGACGCAAGCAGCCTGCTGCGGTTCCAGTTGCGCCCAAGCGTCAGCTGCCATTTTTGGCCATGCCTTTGGTCGTCCAGCTGGCTGCTTCCTCCTCCACGTCTAAGTGTGGAGAGACGGCTAGTGCGGATGCGTGTGCCGATTTACCCCAGACACAGCCTAAGTCCAGTGTTTCGCCTAGTGAGCATGCTTAGCATGACTGTGCCATTCCTGATCCTAAGTCCTCAGTTCGTGCTACAGAGCATGCTCCCACACTTAATGAGAAAAGCCTCTTTGCACAGGTACTTGGACTCCGTGCCGTGTCTAAGTCCTGTGTTGTGTCTACAGAGCATGCAGAAGCTGATAGTCTGTTTTCTGAGACTGTTGTTCAGGCTCCTGAGCATGCTCAGGCACTTAGTGCATCAGAGGCTAGGTACATTAAGGAACTCACTGGCCATGTCCATGAGGTGGCAGTCCATGCTAGTCCAGAGGACATCAGGTGTCCTGATGATGTGGCCACTCCGGACTGGCTCGCAGAGGCCCGCCCCTATGATTTTGCACCTCATCATTGTTCGTCAGACGATGACTGGTGAGGTGTTTGGGGCGTGGCTGACATGAAGTCATCATTGAAGTGGCGGTTCCGGATAAGCTGCTGGTTATGTCACTGATGACGTGGCACTCTGCTATTGGCTCCTGGAGGTGCCTTGTGGTCCACCCTGCGTTGGGGCGGACCCAGGTTATAAAAGGGGCTGTAGACAACAAGGAGGTGCGCATTCTTCTATTATGCTGAGACAGAGCACACGTCCATGTGTTGAACCCATTGCGGCTTTAGGCCAGAGGTAGGCAGGGATAGGGCGTCGGTGCAGGACGCCACCACACTTGGTAACGCAGAACGGTTACGACCAGCTCCTGTCCTACCAATCCTGCTAGTGCAGCTCAGTGGCATTAACTGGGCTGCTGCTGCGCCTGCTGTCCAGAGGTGTGCCCCCTACGCACACAGACAACGTACCCAATAGCCCCTGTGTTGTTAACAGGGAGTTCCTGGGCTGGGTGTGTGGACCCTGTGACGCTAACAGGGTTCACAGTCTCCAGAACCGAGTGTCGTCTAACTCAGTTCAGGCTACTATTAGTTTGAGAGCCACCCAGCTCTGTATCCTCCGCCTAACCTTCGGGTTGCCAGCATCTCCTTCTCCATCTGGGAGCACGGTGGACCCCGACTGGCAATTGGGATATATACCACCTTATCCAAATCTGTTAGTCCCCCCGTAACAGATGGTGTTTCTTCAGAAGATGTTACTGTTGCTTAACCACCAAACCCACGGACACAAACTTTTTTCCCCTTTCCAACACACGTGTTCCCCTTTCCACCAGCATCTGTCCTTTTTCCACCTTTTTGACCAAATTTGCAACTCTGCAGGGACACCCTACTCAACGCCGTCTCAGCACAGCAGCCAGCCCTCGGTCCCTTAGATGTGGACAAGTAAAATACCATTTCCTCTTAGCCATGACAAAGCGTTGAGATTCACTCTGTGCAGCACTGGTGTTTAATGTAAAAGCAGATCAAAGATTGAGTACCAGCTTCTGCGGATACTCCTGCATACGTGCGTCCCTTTCTATGGAAGGGCTTATTTCGCCAAATTTTGTCTTGTACCGGGGATCTAACAGTGTGGCAACCAGTAGTCAGCATTACTTCGAATTGTGACAATCCGAGGGTCATCTTGTAGTGTAATGTAGTGAAACCGGGACTGACCTCCTCAGGAGGTAATGGCAGATACTATAACAGCTTTTAAAAAAGGGCTGGATGATTTCCTCAGTACACACAACATTGTTGGTTATAAGTGACTTAATGTAACTTAAATGTAGAATTGGTGGAGGAAGGTTAAAGAAGTTGTCCAGTTACCAAAACTGATTTTTTTTTTTCTGATAAATCTTGCTAATATGTGCCCCTCAACACATCTATTATGTTTTTTTCCGCAAAATTACCTTTTATTGTGCACTAGCAGCACATGCTCCTTTCTGGCTCCAGCTCTGATGGGGTTAATCTCTCCTCTGACTTCCTGGGTTCAGTTACTACAATTTCCATAATCCTTTTCAGTAACTAGCAATCTATCTCCCAACCCTCTCTGACTGTTCCCTCCCCTCAGATCTCCACCACAACAGTTCCCTCCCCTCCTTCCTGTGTGCACTGCCTAATCATGGTAATAGAGCTTTTATCATTTGGTCTTTCTGATCTATTTCATAGTATCTATTTCAGGATATATTTATAAGCTATATATATATATATATATATATATATATATATATATATATATATATAGAGAGAGAGAGAGAGAGAGAGAGAGAGAGAGAGAGAGAGAGAGAGTTATCTAACTCCACACATGTTTCTCTATGGCTATATATGCTTGTGTATATGTGTGTTTATATATAATGTATATACACACACACAAATATAGACAGTACATGTGTGTGTAGCTATATCTTTCTACATATACTTGTATGCGTGCTTATCATATTATATATGTGTGTGTTTTTTACATGATGGGTTGTGTCAGCCAGAAGATGCACCTGTCCTGGAAGAATATTTTAGTAGCCCCTCATACTACATAATTCCTCCTGTTTTGGAGGTATAAGTGGCCCCCTCACCTTTTGTACCCCTGTGCGTGGAATGTGATCCCTGATATACACACAAGAATTTTTTTTCCTTATACATACTCAAGGAACACGTATACAGTCTCAAGGAACACAATACTTTTTCCGGTGTGTGGCCATGAAAATCTCAGTGGCGAACATGGCCGTGTATCAGATCCCTACAATCACATAATGATGTATTATACTAAGGATACACCATCAATATAACAATATTGCTCTAAACATTTATTGTTACAGAATCTAATCTCCAATCCTCTAATGATTGCAGGGATTATCACAACTTGAGCCACTCTGGGACTTGTTGTGCAGTTGAGAGTGGAGAAAGTGTGTCCCATGCATCACAAGTAACAGTGTGGATTTCGGCTAAGTTCACACACTGCGTCGTTTTATTTAAGCGGCGTTTTTGTGAGTTTTTTTGCGTCAAAAAACGCACAAAAAAGCATCCGTGGCAAACAACAGACGCGTTTTTATCGTGTTTTGGTGCGTTTTTTGCTCTCTGTGTTTTTATGCTTTTTTTTATCAGAGAAAGATTGTTGAAAGAAAAAAAAAATAAAAAAGGTCTGAAGTAATTTCCTTCTTCAATATGTTCTTCATTCTCCACTAGTGTATGCAGGAGAGCATACAGCTGCAGAACTACAGGGCTCAGCATGCTCTATCCAGGACTGTATGCTGGAGGGAGAGGCAGGGGGAGCAGAACTACAAGGCTCAGCATCCTCCATTCACTAGTGTATGCAGGAGAGCAGACAGCAGCTGCAGAACTACAAGGCTCAGCATCCTCCATCCAATAGTGTATGCAGGAGAGCAGACAGCAGCTGCAGAACTACAAGGCTCAGCATCCTCCATCCAATAGTGTATGCAGGAGATCAGACAGCAGCTGCAGAACTACAAGGCTCAGCATCCTCCATTCACTAGTGTATGCAGGAGAGCAGACAGCAGCTGCAGAACTACAAGGCTCAGCATCCTCCATTCACTAGTGTATGCAGGAGAGAAGACAGCAGCTGCAGAACTACAAGGCTCAGCATACTCCATCCCGGACTGTATGCAGTTTTTTGCCAAAAAAGAAAAAAAAAATGACATGGGCTTCGCCATATTTTTGTATGCTAGCCGGGTACAGCAGGCAGGTACGGGCTGCCCCCAACCCCCAGCTGCCTATTTGTACCCGGCTGGGAACCAAAAATATAGAGAAGCCCTTTTTTTTTTTATTTCATGAAATAATTAAAAAAAAAAAAATGACGTGAGCTTCGCCTAATTTTTGTGTCCAGCCGGGCACAACTAGGCAGCTGGGGATTGGAATCCACAGTGCAGGGTGCCCAAGCTTTCTGGGCACCCCCACTGCGAATTGCAGTCCGCAGCCACCCCAGAAAATGGCGCTTTCATAGAAGCGCCATCTTCTGGCGCTGTATCCAACTCTTCCAGCTGCCCTGATGCCGGGTGGCTAGCTGGGTAATAATGGAGTTAGGGCTAGCTGTATATTATCAGCTAGCCCTAAGCCCGAAATTCATGGTGTCACGCCAATATTAGACATGGCCACCATGAATTTCTAGTAATGATAAAAAAAAAAAAAAACAACACACAGAAAAATATTTTTATTAGAAATAAAACACAACACAATTAGAGACTCCATCTTTATTGAAATAAAGCACCCCACTCCGCAGTAATCCGGGGTAAGGGTCCCGCGCCGTCCAATCCGGATCCAATATCATCTGATCGTTTTGCTGGAAGGCAAAGCGATCAGATGATGTGTCAGGTTAAACTACGTGAATCACATGACACATCAGCTGATTGTATAATCTGCTTTTATACAATCAGCTGATGCATCAGTTGAAAAAAAAAATAAATAAATACATACTCACTTATGTGCTGATTACTGGCAGCTCCTGGAGCGATCGATTGGACAGGAGAATGATCCTGTCCCATCGCTGCAGGAGCTGACGGTAATCAGCTGATGAAGTCCCCTGACGGCAGGAGCAGCTGATAGCCGGCCGGGCGCGAAAAAGCCGGCAACACCGCGAGAATCGATGAGCTGATGCGTCAGGTGACTGCATCAGGTGATCCACCGCCAGGTCCTGCAAGCTTCGTACGTGCCCCGGTGAGACTGCACACAGCCAGAGCGGCGGTACCGAGACAGGGGCTGGGAGCGGATATGGCACCGTGACCCTGCAGACAGGTGAGTATGACATTCTTTTTTTCTTCTGTTCACTTTGGTTTTCGCCGCTGCCTCCACCTCCCGCCCAGACATGGCGCCGCACGGAGCTGACATGGCACCGGGCGGGTTGTGGACGCAGCGGTGACGGTACCGGGAGGATTCATGCTTCTGTGTTTAACAACAGAAGGAATCCTCTTCCTGTACACGTCACTGTAGTACCCACCACTTGCGTTTATAGCTGTGTTTTTAGTCATAGAAATGCAGCTATATGCGTTTTTCATTGCGTTGTTGAACATCTCATTGAACTCAATGGGTGAAAAACGCAGTGAAAAACGCAGAAATAATTGACATGCTGCATTTTTGCGGTCAACACAAAAACGCAGCTACAAAAAAACGCTGTCTGCGGACAGCACTTATGAAAACCCATAGACATTGCTGGGGAAGCAATGTCACTGCGTTTTCAGCACAAAAATGTTGTAAAAAACGCCGCAAAAAACGAAGCAAAAACGACTAGTGCGCACAAGGGCATAGACTTTACTCGGGAAACAAAGTCATGCAGTTTTCTGAGTTAAAACGCACCAGAAAAACGCGCAAGAACACCACGAAAAACGCACTGTGTGAACTTACCCTTAGTTGGTGACATGCAGCATCGCAGGTGACAGAGCAGAGCAAGTTGGTGACATGCTCTGCTCTGACACATAGTGTGCTGCATGTCACTGTATCCACTCTGAGACTTGTTGTGCAGGTGACCGGATGCTACATGTCACTAACTGTCTCCACTGTGGTACTTGTTCTGCAGGTGAGAGTGTATACAGTTGGTACTATGCAGCAGAAATCACAGAGTGGAGACAGATAGTGACATGTAGCATCCGGTCACCTGCACAAGTCCCAGAGTGGATACAGTTAGTGACATGTAGCATCCGGTCACCTGCACAACAAGTCCCAGAATGGAGACAGTGACATGCAGCACACTATGTGTCAGAGCAGAGCATGTCACTGTCTCCACTCTGGGACTTGTTGTGCAGGTGACCGGATGCTACATGTCACTGTCTCCACTGTGGGACTTGTTGTGCAGGTGACAGAGTGGAGCAGATTGGTCCCATGCAGCGTCCGGTCACCTGTGCTGCTGGTGGGAGTATATGATCACACTGCCGACACCGCCCGCTCTCCTGACAGCTGAGCACAGCGGGCGGGTGGACAGTGTGATCACATACTTGCGTGACAGGGGGGATTTCAGTGGAGGAAACCCCCCCTGTACTCCACACTGGAGCCCATACCTCCCACAGCTGAATGATGGTAAGCGCGCGCTCTGCCTTCACCGCTCCACACACTGGCGTTCTCCGGATCCTCCCCTCGATGCTGGGCTGTGACGTCAGGTAGTCACCGCCCACAGCCCAGTCAATCACTGTGAGTGGCGCCGGCATCCTCTGACGTACCCGTCCAGTTTGAGAGCCCGGAAATGCCGGGACGTCAGAGGATGCAGGCGGCCACAGCTCCAGGGGGTCATGTGACCGGCACTGAGCGTGCAGGATAGCGCCGCTCAGTGCCAGAACTGGAAACTGAAGCCAATGCAGAAGCTGCAGACAATGGTAAGTGGCAATCATTGGGGAAAAAAAAAAATGGGTGAACCACCCCTTTAAACTAGATGGACATAGGTCATTTTTTTAACCTATGTAACTATGTAAAAGGGAACTGGGTTTAGCATTACACCCAATGTTAGGTGCAATACTCTGAAGCCTCAGGGGCGCCACACATGCGTCTATGAATATTTTTTTGTGTATTTTTTCAGATGCTTGATCAACCAAGTCACCAATGTAAACTTCAACACCACATCAACAAATAGTGGTTATAGTATATGATGTACCAGTCACTTATCCTGTGTATACCATATGATGTCTAGATATTCTACCAGTCACATATTACCTGTATATAACCTGAGATATCTGTACATACAGTATATTACATAGAGTTTACAGAATAATACATTTCTAGCATACATACAGGGGTGAAATAAGTATTGAACATGTAACTGATTTTAGTAAATGCTACTGAAATGCATTTCTTACCAGATGTTGCACACATGAAATGTAATTAATATTTTGCACGAAAGCCTTTTATTATTTGCTTCCAAAGTGTTGGTCTCATCTGACCAGACTATGTTCGCCCATTATTTCACAGACTTGTCTAAATGTTGTTGAGCAAACTTTAAACATTTCCACAGAAAAGAATTGCCGCATCTACTGACCCACTAGCATCAGCCTTAATACACAAAACGGAATATGGACAGGGATCCTCCACGTAACTGGCTGGGAGGAGCACGTCCAAAGTGACTTATAGTTCATAGGCAGAATCCAACTCAGAGAAGGGACGGCACTCACCGGAATCCAGCAAAAATTCTTTATTGAAGTGCGGTGCAATAAAAAGACAGGAGCAGAGCTGACAGTGAGCCTTCTCACGAACGATGGCCGTTTCGCATATGGATACGCTTCATCGGGTCCATGTGGACAGGCATAGACCGTCGCCTTATGAGAGGGCTGTGTCAGGACTACGTCACTGCCAATTAAAAACAGATGAGGAGTGCAACAAGTAACAGCATAGTGCATGATACTGACAATGTTATACAAAATACAATTAAAATCAACATGGTAAAAAACCATTACAAACAGACACATACAAAAATATGCGGACACATAGAGATGTGCAGAAAACCGAGAGATCATTTTTGTCATTTAACCCCAAATCCCCTTGGGCTCTATATTTAATAATAAGTCTTGCCTCGGTTTGTAGGAGCAATTTGTGTAAATCACCTCCTTGAGGGGGAGAGATACTCTCTCTAAGCCTGCAAACCGCAGTATATTCGGATCACCATTATGCACATTACAAATATGCTCAATTAACTGAGGAGAGCCTTTACCAGACATCACAGAGTTAAAATGTTCTTTGAATCTCACATACATTGTCGGTCTGATAGTCTAACCCAGACCTGGGCAAGGGGCGGCCCGCGGGCGACATCCGGATCGCCTACTCTCTGTGACCGGCCCGCCTGGTTCAGGGCGTCCTTGCTGGCCGGTCAGTGATCAGATCGCCGTCATCACACGCTGCGTGCCGGGCAGGGAGCGATCCTGCAGCACCGCACAGTGTAGGCAGCGGAACGCAGGAATCTCTCCTCTGTTTCCTGCCCAGCACCTTTCTCTGTGACACACGCGCGCCCTGATGTCGTCAGTACGGCGCGCATGTGTCATTTGAAAAGGTCCCGCCCGGCAGAAGAAGAAGCTGCAGCAGCCGGGGCCGGTACGGAGAGAAGCAGCGGCAGGGGCTCCTAGGAATACAGCATCGGCGCAGCCAGGGCATGTAAAAGAGAAGCAGCTCAGCGGGGGGGGCACATACGGATGTGCCTGAGGAGGGACAGTAAGAAGGGAGAGGTGAGTGGTTACTAGTAACCTGCAGTGACAATGGGGTGCGGTGGGGAATTGGGGGAGGAGGTAACTGTTGACAAATATTTGGGGTGTAGTGATGTACAGGGGCGGACTGATCATTGACGCAGGGGGGCCGGGCCGGTCTATGAGCAGCAGTTTCGGGAAGCCCGACTATCTGTCTCATTGGTGTGTGCGGCCGCTCCGGCCCTGAAGCTCCCTGTCTGCAGTGACAGGAGGCCGGCAGCCGCACACACTGCTCTACGGAAGCTGCATTCCGCCACTCACACGGAGCAGACCTGGGGGCGAGGCCGGAGCTTCACTTCAAAGAAGCTGATTCCTGACTTCCTGCACTGTTTCTGCTCTCCGCTGAGGCCCTCCACTGCTTGTAGAGACACTTTTTTTGAAGGTAAATATACATATGTATACACACACACACATATATATAATGCCGGACTACTATCATTAACTCGGTTCTACATCTTTTTTATATATATATATATATATATATATATATATATATACTAGCTGTATTACCCGGCTTCACCCGGGTTAATAACTGCTGTTAACAAAATAGAATGTATTAACAAAAATTTATTCTGCACACAAAAACCACAAAACAAATAGATAGAAATGTAATTATAATGTCTGTCTCCCCCTCTGTATATATCTCTCTGTTTCTCTCTCTCTCTTTGTCTGTCTGTCTGTCTCTTTCCCTGTCTGTCTCTGACTGTCTGTCTCTTTCTCCATCTGTCTCAATCTCTTTCCCTGTCTGTCTATCTCTTTCCCTGTCTGTCTGTCACTTTCCCTGTCTGTCTCTTTCCCTCTCTTTCCCTGTCTGTCTCTTTCCCTCTTTCTCTTTCCCCGTGTCTGTCTCTTTGTCTCTTAACCTGTCTCTCTCTTTCCCTCTCTTTCCGTCTGTCTCTTTCCCTATCAGTCTGTCTCATTGTCTGTGTCTGTCTCTTTGTGTCTGTCTCTTACCTTGTCTATGTCTGTTTCTTACCCTGTCTATGTCTGTTTCTTTCCCTGTCTGTGTCTGCCTCTTTCCCTGTTTGTGTCTGTCTCTTTCCCTGGCTGCATTGTGACACGCCAACATTCCATATAAGGGCGTGGCTGCGCATTCTTCTGAAGTTCTGGCTGCACTGTGGCTCCCAGCTCCATTCGCTTTAATGGAGGCAGGTTTTTTGGCGAATAACTGTAAAGAGCGGGGTTAAAATTTCCCCTCAAAACATAGCCTATGATGCTCTCGGGGTTCAGAAGTGTGAGTGTGCAAAATTTTGTGGCTGTAGCTGCGACGGTGCGGATGCCAATCCCGGATATACACACACACATACACACACACATTCAGCTTTATATATTAGATATATAATGATGTAGAACCCAGTTAATTATAGTAGTCCGGCCCTCTAAAACCAACACAATTTCTTATGCGGCCCCATGTAAAAATTAATTGCCCACCCCTGGTCTAACCGATGTAAAAATGACCGCAACTGCAAAATACAATGTAAACAACAAATTTTGTCCTGCACGATATAAAACGCCTGACATGATGCACAAAAGAACCGATTGTTATCGGATTACCCGTAAAATGCAGTTGACAAAATCTGCAATTACCGCACCTGTAGTTACCGACCGGGCTACTCCTCTCTATCCACGTAGACAGCTGAGTTAATCTGTTTTTTACCAACACATCTTTTAGGTTATTACCCCCAGTAGGTAACTAAAGGTTTAGCAGCAGTCATTTCTTTTAGGTCACTATCTTGTTCTAAGATGTGTCAATTTTTGTACAGGGTGTTTTTTATTACTGATTCCAGTGGGCCGAATTTAAAATTGAAAATAAAGCTACGGAGCTGCATCCTCCTAGTCGATCGGTCAACGAAGCCAGAATCCCTTATTGGAGCATAATTTGATATACATTTATTAACCTCTTAACGACCGCGGGCAGTAAAATTACGTCCTAGCGGTCGGCGCATATCTCAGCTGATTTTCACAGCTGAGATGTGTGCCTGCTAGGCACCAGCAGAATCGTTATCTGCTCGTGCCGTTTAACCCCTTAAATGGTGCTGTCAATATGTTACAGCGCCATTATAAGCGCGATTGCGGTAAACTTTTACTTACCGCCCGATACCGGAAGTCACGTTACGTGATCACGTGACTTTCGGTAGTTGTCATGGTAGCACAGGGTCATGTGGTGACTTCTGTACTGCACATGAATTGCTTTCACTTTCACTGTGGCCGCAGCTCAGTGAAAGAGAAACTGAGCATATCTGCCGTTTACAGCGGTGTAGCTGTGATCAGCAGATAGTGCAGAGCGATCGGATTGCTGATCGCTATAGCCCCCTAGGGGGACTAGTAAAATTTAAAAAAAAAGTAAAAAAAAAAAAAATTAAAAAAACCCCTAAAAGTTCATATCACCCCCCATTCGCCCCATGGAAAATTAAAGGGTTAAAAAAATTAAAAATATACACACATTTGGTATCGCCGCGTTCAGAAACGCCCGATCTATCAAAATAAAAAATCAATTATTCTGATCAGCATACGGCGTAGCGGCAAAAAAATTCCAAACGCCAAAATGACGTTTTTTTTGTCGCCACAACTTTTGCGCAAAATGCAATAAGAGGCGATCAAAATGTAGCATCTGCGCAAAAATGGTACCGTTAAAAACGTCAGTTCGAGACAAAAAATAAGCCGTCACTGAGCCATAGATCACGAAAAATGAGAATGCTACGGGTCACGGAATATGGCGTAAAACGTGCGCCACTTTTTTCAGACAAACTTCCGATTTTTTTTTAACCCCTTAAATAAAAGTAAACCTATACATGTTTGGTGTCTACGAACTCGCACTGACCTGAGGCATCACACCCACACATCCGTTTTACCATATAGTGAACACAGTGAATAAAAAATCTCAAAAACAATAGTGCTATCGCACTTTTTTTGCAATTTTTCTGCATTTGGATTTTTTTTGCCGTTTTCCAGTACACTATATGGTAAAACTTATGGTTTAATTTAAAAATACAGCTCGTTCCACAAAAAATGAGCCCTCACATGACCATATTGACTAAAAAAAAAGTTACGTCTCTCAGAAAAAGAATGTCGAAAAAAAACCCGGAAAGTGAAAAATCGGCCGGTCGTGAAGGGGTTAAAGGAGGTCTCTATCACCTGTTCTGGGTACCCTCTCTCTCTTAATCTCAGTTTCAAATCTGCAGATTGTTGCAGAAAACCCGCATCATCACTGTTAATACGTCTTAACCTCACAAATTGACTGTATGGCAACACATTTTTGGTATGAGCCGTATGAGCACTATCAAAGTGCAGAAAAGTATATGAAGCAGTAGGCTTGCGGAACACCTTAGTTTGAATCACCCCTTCTACAATCGTCACTGCGACATCCAAAAAATTCAAGGATTGACCTCCAAAATCATAAGTGAATGACATATTCATTGTGTTACATGTATTCATGTATGTATTTTGGAGGGCAATCCTTGAATTTTTTGGATGTCGCAGTGACGATTGTAGAAGGGGCGATTCAAACTAAGGTGTTCCGCAAGCCTACCGGTTCCAATACTTTGCTGCACTTTGATAGTGCTCTTACCAAAAATGCGTTGCCATACAGTCAATTTGTGAGGTTAAGACGTATTAACAGTGATGATGCGGTTTTTCTGCAACAATCTGCAGATTTGAAACTGAGATTAAGAGAGAGAGGGTACCCAGAACAGGTGATAGAGACCTCCTTTAATAAATGTATATCAAATTATGCTCAAATAAGGGATTCTCGCTTCGTTGACCGATCCACTAGGAGGATGCAGCCCCGTAGGTTTATTTTCAATTTTAAATTCGGCCCACTGGAATCAGTAATAAAAAACACCCTGTACAAAAATTGCCACATTTTACAACAAGATAGTGACCTAAAAGAAATGACTGCTGCTAAACCTTTAGTTACCTACCGGAGGGGTAATAACCTAAAAGATGTGTTGGTAAAAAACAGATTAACTCAGCCGTCTACGTGGCTAGAGAGGAGTAGCCCGGTCGGTAACTACAGGTGCGGTAATTGCAGATTTTGTCAACTGCATTTTACGGTTAATCCGATAAAAATCGGTTCTTTTGTGCATCATGTCAGGCGTTTTACATCATGCAGGACAAAATTTGTTGTTTACATTGTATTTTGCAGTTGCGGTCATTTTTACATCGGTAAGACCATCAGACCGATGTATGTGAGGTTCAAAGAACATTTTAGCTCTGTGATGTCTGGTAAAGGCTCTCCTCAGTTAATTGAGCATATTTGTAATGCACATAATGGTGATCCGAATGTACTGCGGTTCGCAGGCTTAGGCTGGAAACACATCTATGCGAGTAAAATCGGTCCGACTGGGCTGAAAAAAACTCGGCTGATTTTAGTTCACGTTAGGTCCGAGTGCAACGCAAGTGCGATGCTTTTTCTGAATAAATTAATGATTTTACTAGCGTGTGTAATGCGTGTGTAATACGTATTTTTTACTATGTCATCTGCCATTCAGCGCTGCTACATGGCCGCTGACAGCAGACACAGACAGCCATGTAGCAGAGCTGAATGGCAGATGACAGCAGACACAGACAGAGCCACACTGTCAGAATGAACTCGGGTGAACTTCACCCGACTTCATTGTCATGCTGCGGCTCTGTCTGTGTGCCGCGTCCTGATTAGCGGTCACCAGTGAAGGACTCACCGGTGACCGCTAATCCCCTGAGTGACTGAAGTTAGCAGCCCTCTCTCATACTCACCGATCCCCGATCCCCAGCGCGGCGCTGCATGGCATTCACACTGCTGCGGCGGCTTTTACTATTTTGAAAAAGCCAGCCGCTCATTAAACAATCTCGTATTCCCTGCTTTCCCCGCCCACAGGCGTAATCCACGGACCTCCAGCGTCGCTTCCAGCTCTGCTGCATGCAGGTGACAGGAGCTGCAGCAGACACCGTCGCTCCTGTCACCTCCACACAGCAACTGAGGTGAGTATCGCGATCAGCTGAGCTGTCACTGAGGTTACCTGGATCCAGCGGTGGCCGCGATTAACCTCAGTGACAGCTCAGCTGATCGCGATACTCACCTCAGTTGCTGTGTGGAGGTGACAGGAGCGGCGGTGTCTGCTGCAGCTCCTGTCACCTGCATGCAGCAGAGCTTGAAGCGACGCTGGAGGTCCGTGGATTACGCCGGACATGGAGGGCTTTTTGGGGCTTATTAAATTGCTGAACCAGGGAATTTGTTAGTGTTTTTAATTTCTAATAAAGGATTTTTTCGGGTGTGTGTGTTTATTTACTGTAACTTACAGATTAATCATGGAAGGTATCTCATAGACGCCTGACATGATTAATCTAGGATTTAGGGGCACTTTGCACACTGCGACATCGCAGGTGCGATGTCGGTGGGGTCAAATTGAAAATGACGCACTTCCGGCATCGCATGCGACATCGCAGTGTGTAAAGGCTGGATGATACGATTAACGAGCGCAAAAGCGTCGTAATCGTATCATCGGTACAGCGTCGGCGTAATCCATAATTACGCTGACGCAATGGTCCGATGTTGTTCCTCGCTCCTGCGGCAGCACACATCGCTGTGTGTGAAGTCGCAGGAGCGAGGAACGTCTCCTACCGGCCTCACTGCGGCTTCCGTAGGATATGCGGAAGGAAGGAGGTGGGCAGGATGTTTACATCCTGCTCATCTCCGCCCCTCCGCTCTGATTGGCCGCCTGCCGTGTGACGTCGCAGTGACGCCGCACGACCCGCCCCCTTAACAAGTAGGCGGGTCGCCGGCCACAGGGACGTCGCACGGCAGGTGAGTGTGTGTGTGAAGCTGGCGTAGCGATAACTTTCGCTACGCCAGCTATCACCACATATCGCTGCTGCGACGGGGGCGGGCACTATCGCACTCGGCATCGCAGCATCGGCCTGCGATGTCGTAGTGTGCAAAGCCCGCCTTAGTGGCAGCTGTGGGCTGCCATTAACTCCTTATTACCCCGATTTGCCAACGCACCAGGGCAAATCGGGAAGAGCCGGGTACAGTCCCAGAACTGTCGCATCTAATGTATGCGGCAATTCTGGGCGGCTGCTGACTGATATTGTTAGGCTGGGGGGCTCCCCATAACATGGAGCTCCCCATCCTGAGAATACCAGCCTTCAGCCGTATGGGTGTATCTGGCTGGTATTAAAATTGGGGGGACCGCACGCCATTTTTTTAATTATTTATTTATTTATTTCACTGCACAGTATAGACCCGCCCACCGGCTGCTGTGATTGGTTGCAGTGAGACACCTGTCACTCAGCGTGGAGGCGTGTCTCACTGCAACCAATCATAGGCGCCGGTGGGTGGGTAAAGCAGGGAATACGAGATTGTTTAATGAGCGGCCGGCTTTTTCAAAAGAGGAGAAGCCGCCGGAGCAGTGTGAACGCCGTGCAGCGCCGCGCTGGTGATCGGGGATCGGTGAGTATGAGAGAGGGACGGAGAGGGATAGACCGACATGGACAGAGAGTGAGGGACAGAGATAGTGACCGACCGACAGACCGACAGAGAGATAGTGACCGACGCAGAGAGAATAGAGTCCAAGAGGGAGACACCGACTGACAGAGAATAGTGATTGACAGACATTGTGACACATCACTCGTTTCCAGATTTTTAGGAAACATGCGAGAAATGTATTTAGAAAATCGCATGTCACTAGGATGGTGTGAGTGCCGTCCCGTGACATCCGATTATTTACACGCTCCCATAGACTTGCATTGGAGAGACTCGCAGTAGAAACTCGCAAAAAAGCAGCATGCTGCGATTTTTTTCCCAGTCCGATTTGGACTGAGAAAAAAATCGCTGATGAGAGCTGAATCATTCACTAACATGTGTCCGATTCCAATGCGAGATTTTCTCGCATTGCTCTACTGCGAGAAACTCGCAAGTGAGAAGCAGCCCTTAGAGAGAGTATTTCTCCCCCCTCAAGGAGGTGATGTACACAAATTGCTCCTACAAACTGAGGCAAGACTTATTATAAACCCCTTCATGACCCTTGACGGATCTTTCCGTCATGGATCGTGTGAGGTTAATCCCCGCCCCCTGCCATTGGCAGGTCGCAGCGACCCGCGTAAATATCAGCTGTTTTCAACAGCTGACATGTGTGCCTGCATGTTCTGAGTGGAATCGCATTTCACCCAGAACATTTAACCCCTTACATCTCGCTGCCAAAGTCTGGCAGTGAGATGTATATGCTTGTGGCCATTATTTTCACTTACTGCCGCCCCCACCGGAAGTCACGTGCGTGATCACGTGACTTTCGGTGGTTGCCATGGTAGCACAGGGTCATGTGATGACACCTATAGCTATCATGAGTCACTTTCGGTTTCACTCGGCCGGGGACCGAATGAATCAGGAAGTGACCATATCTACTGTTTACAGCTGTGTAGCTATGATCAGCAGATAGGGCAGAGCGATCGCATTGTTGATCCATATAGCCCCCTAGGGGGACTAGTAAAATAAAAAAAAAGTAAAAAAAAAAAAGTTTTAAAAAATAAAAAAAAAAACAAAAAACCTAAAAGTTCAAATCACCCCCCTTTCACCCCATTGAAAATTAAGGCGTTAAAAAAATAAAAAATGTACACATATTTGGTATCACCGCGTTCATAAATGCCTGATCTATCAAAATATAAAATCAATTAATCTGAGTGGTAAATGGCGTAGCGGCAAAAAAATTCCAAACGCCAAAATTACGTTTTTTGGTCGCCGCAAGTTTTACGCATAGTGTAATAACAGGTGATAAAAATGTAGGATCAGGGCAAAAATGGTATCATTAAAAATGTCTGCGCGAGACGCAAAAAATAAGCCATCACTGAGCCATAGATCCCAAAAAATGAGAAAGCTACGGGTTTCGGAAAAAGGCGCAAAACGTACGCCACTTTTTATGGACAAGCTTGTGAATTTTTTTTAACCCCTTAGATACAAGTAAACCTATACATGTTTGGTGTCTGCAAACTCGGACCGACCTCAGGCATGATAATGACATATCAGTTTTACCATATAGTGAACAGGATGAATAAAACATCCCAAAAACTATTGTGCGATCACACTTTTGTTGCAGTTTTTCCCCACTTGGATTTTTTTGCTGTTTTCCAGTACATTATAAAGTACAACTTATGGTTTTATTTAAAAGTACAACTCGTCCCACAAAAAACAATCCCTCACATGGCAAGATTGACAGAAAAATAAAAAAGTTACGGCTCTCGGAAGAAGGGGAGCAAAAAGCAAAAAACGGAAAACACCCGGGGGCTGAATGGGATAAATATAGAGCCCATGGGGATTTGGGGTTAAATGACAAAAATGATCTCTCGGTTTTCTGCACATCTCTATGTGTCCGCATATTTTTGTATGTGTCTGTTTGTAATGGTTTTTTACCATGTTGATTTTAATTGTATTTTGTATAACATTGTCAGTATCATGCACTATTTTGTTACTTGTTGCACTTATCATCTGTTTTTAATTGGCAGTGACATAGACCTGACACAGCTCTCTCATAAGGCGATGGTCTATGCCTGTCCACATGGACCCGAGGAAGCGTATCCATACGCGAAACGGCCGTCGTCCGTGAGGGGGCCCGCTGTCAGCTCTGCTCCTGCCTTTTTATTGCACCGCACTTCAATAAAGAATTTTGCTTGATTCCGGTGAGTGCCGTCCCTTCTCTCAGTTGGATTCTGCAAACTTTAAACATGCTTGAATATACACTTTGGTCAGAAATTGAGTCTTTCGTGGTGAGCGTGCATACAGGCCATGGAGGGGGGTGTATTGCGTATTGTTTTCTTTGCAATAAGGCTGTGTGCGCACATGTGCATTTGTCCTGCATTTTGGCTGCGTTTAAAACTGCAGCACCTCAATGACAAAATGCATGCGTTGTGCTTCCCCAGCAAATGAGAAGTGTGCAAATTTCCATGCGCACGTTGCTTTTTTTTAGGCAGCGTTTTGGATGCCAAATATTTGACAAAATCGATGCGTATAAAAAAGCAGTATGTCACTTCTTTTGTGCATTTTGGTTGCATTTTCTACCCATTGAAATGAATGAGGTGTGTCAAAACGCAACCAAAATGTTTAGCTGTGCACTTGCACTACATTTTTGTTGCATTCTGCATGTTTTTTTGACAAACAAAACACAGGTCTTTCGGTCTTTCTCTCTGTCCGTATCGGTTTCTCTGTCTGTCGATCTCACTCACTCTCTCTGTCGGTTGGACTCTCCCTCTCTCTGTCGATCTCACTCACTCTCTCTGTCGGTCGGTTGGTTTCTCCCTCTCACCCCCTTTCTCATACTCACTGATCACCGGCGCGGCGCGACGCTGCACAGATGTCACACTGCTCCAGCGGCTTCTCCTGCTTTTGAAAATGCCGGCCGCTCATTATTCCATCTCATATTCACTGCTTCGCCTCGCCCACCGGTGCCTATGATTATTTGCAGTCAGAAGAAACCCCACGCTGAGTGACAGCTGTCTCACTGCAACCAATCACAGCCGCCAGTGGGCGGGTCTATATTGTGCAGCAAAATAAATAAATGAATGAATGAATGAATGAATAAATAAATAAATAAATAATAATTAAAAAAAAAAAAACGGCTGCGGTCACCCCTAATTTTGATACCAGTCAAGGTAAAGTCACATGGCTGAGGGCTGGTATTCTCAGGATGGGAAGACCCACGTTATGTGGAGCCCCCAGCCTAAAAATATCAGCCAGCAGCCGCCCAGAAAGGCCGCATCCATTAGATGAGACAGTCCAGGTACTCTACCCAACTCATCCCGATTGTTCTGTTGCGGTGGCAGTCGGGGTAATAAGGAGTTAATGACAGCCCATAGCTACCACTAAGTCCTAGCTTAGTGATGGCAGGCGTCTATGAGACACCCCCATCACTAAACTGTAGTGAAATAAATAAACACAAACAGTGAAAAATCCTTTATTTGAAATAAAAGACAAAACAACACCATCTTTCACCACTTTAATAAACCCCAAACACCCCTCCAGGTCCGATGTAATCCACACGAGGTCCCACGAAGCTTTTGGCTCTCCTACATCGGAAGCTGACAGGAGTGGCTGTAGAGCACGACTGCTCTCTCTGAGCTTCACGGAGCAACTGAAGTGAGTCACGCTGTCAGCGGTGACGTGACTCAGGTTACCCACGGCCACATCTGGATCCTCCAACTGTCTCAGGTGGAGGAATTCAGCTGTGGCCGCGGATAACCTGAGTGACGGCACCACTGATCGCGCGGCTCACTTCAGTCACTCAGGTGATTTGCGTTCACAGGTGAGTCCTTCACTTGTGATCACAAATGAGGCCGCGACACAGAGAGCCGCACGATGACAATGAACTTGGGTGAAGCTCTGACATCACTGCTGCGGACCCCTGTGTCCGGCCACTGACCTCAGAGGTTCATCTGAGTTCATGACAGCACACAGTCACGGGATGACAAAGAAGTCGTGTGAAGTTCATCCGAGTTCATTCTCATCCCGCGGCTCTGTCTACTGTCACCGGGCATGTAGCAGAGCTGAATTGCCATGGAACCGCACTTTCAAAAATGCATCCAAAATGCATGTAAAATGCATTTATTTTTGTCAAACGCAGTGTTTACAGTTATCAAAGTCTGCCAGAGGGTGCATGTTTTTTTCACAATTACAGAGCGCAGCCTGCGCACACACCTTAATTCTACCTACTGATTCCATGTCTTTCTCTAGCTCTCCACAGTTAAGGGGGCTCTACACGCAGCGATATTGCTAGCGATATCGCGAGCGTACCCGCCCCCGTCGTTTGTGCATCACGGGCAAATCGCTGCCCGTGGCGCAAAATATTGTTAGGAGCCGTCACACGGACTTACCTGCCTAGCAACGTCGCTGAGGCCGGCGAACCGCCTCCTTTCTAAGGGGGCGGTTCGTGCGGCGTCACAGCGGCATCACTAAACGGCCGCCCAATAAGAAGCGGAGGGGCGGAGATGAACAGCCGTAATATCCCACCCACCTCCTTCCTTCCTCACTGCAGGCGGCCGCAGGTAAGCTGTAGTTCGTCGTTCCCGAGGTGTCACAGATAGCGATGTGTGCTGCCTCGGAAACGACAAACAACTTGCGTCCTCAACAATCAACGATTTTTTGAAAATGAATGACGTGTCAACGATGGACAATTTAGTGAGTATTTTCCATTGTTAACGGCCACTTGTTGGTGTCAAACGCAACGACGTCGCTAACGATGCCAGATGTGCGTCACGGAATCCGTGACCCCGCCGATATATCGTTAGATACGTCGTTGCGTGTAACGGGGCCTTTAGTCCTTTGCTCTTGGACACCTCTTCTGATCATTTTTCTTCACTCCTCTGTCGAAATCTTGAGAGAAGCACCTAGGTGTAGCCGGTTTATGGTGAAATGTTGTTCTTTTCACTTCTGGATTATGGCCACAAAAGTGGTCACTGGAATTTTCTGTAGTGTAGTAATATTCTGTATCCAATGCCATCAATATGTTTTGCACAACATAGCTGCAAAAGTCGTGAGACAGCTCATTGATTTTACCCATCAGGCAATGTTTCTTGTGTGGCACCTTGGTAATGAGTCACTTGTTTTTTTTTTTTTCCAAAACGTTTTTTATTGATTTTTCAAATTTGTAAAAACATGACAAGTATCATTGCAAAAGAAGAACATTCGTCTGACAAAATGTGACATAGAGGTGGGTGATACCCCAATTTGGAGTTCCATGTTGCTGTTCGATTTAAGATAGTATACAGTAACATTAAACCAAAACATAGGTAATGAAATATAATATAACATATGCAATACAATTCGTTAAATCTCTGTGTCGTCCCTGAATGATTTCAATTTTGCTAGCGTGTCTTGGTATTCCCAACCGTCTCGTCTCCCCCTCCCGCCAGAGCCCCCTCCTAGGTGATTCTCAGTTTACCCAGGCTGTCCTGGATATCGCTCAGGATATACCACTCCGAGTGAACAAAAGGTGCCATCAGGTTAATTATTTCTCCCTGTGTGAATTGGCTTTCAATAAAATGTCTCCATCTCACAAAAAACTTGGCTGTCAACCCATCTTTATCCCTCTCCGCTTCTAGTTTTTCCCACTTCAGAAGGTTGTGTAGTTCGCCCACAACCTCCTTTATGGATGGGCCCTCCCTTTGAATCCAGTGTTTTAAGATGCAACGCTTAGCTATCAAGGCTATGTCATGCATTATTGCGTATTTCCTCTTTTCCTGCGTGCTCGGTCCTCCTCCTACTCCTCCCTCAAAGGAGTGGAAAATCCACACCATTAAGTCTAGTTTGCTGAAAATTCCCCATGTTGACTGGGCAAATAGTCTGACTTGGTTCCAGAACCTAGCGATTGTCTCACATTCCCATAGCCCATGCAGCATATCCGTTTTTTCTTTTTGACACTTAGGACACCACCTATCCCTACCTGGTATGTTGAAACCTATAATGGCCCTATGTAGAATTCTGAATTGAGTGTCTCTCCATCTCTCATTGGTAATGTGTTTCCGCACTTGTACCCATCCTCTCAGTATATCATCCACCACTTCTTCCCTTCCCAATTGTTTCCCCCACGCTTTTAAAGTCCGACTATCCTCCCGAGAGATAAGCACCCCCCTTAGCGATCGATAAATTTTAGAGACATTTATACTTGTTACATCACATTCCAGTAACTCATCAATCGAACTTCTGTTCAGCTCTCTTCCAACCACACCCAGGTCTCCTATTATTCCATGTTTCAATTGTTCATACTGGATGACATGTGAGCTATTAAGGTTGTACTTATCCAGCACTTCCCGACCTGTCATCCACCTCCTGTCCTCCACATTCATAACATCTATCATTCTCCTGACTCCCCTCTCTTTCCATCTAGTAAATAGCTTGTTTTCTCGTCCCAGGGGAAAATTTGGGAATGCCCAGGGGTTCAAGTACTTGGACACTTTCCATGAGAGCCCCAGTTTTTTCCTTACCGACTTCCATGTTAGCATGGTGTCTCGGAATATAATTGAGTTCCTTATGTGCCCTTCAACCCTGGATAGTGGGGAGTGCAGAATGGACGTCAGATCCCACGGTGACGCATATTTAGTTTCCATCGCATGATCTGAGTGCCTACTCGTTCCTCTCACCCAATCAATTACATGCCTCATGATACATACAAGATTATACCCTTGGACATCTGGAAAGTTTAGACCTCCCTCCTCTGCTGACTTCATCAGCGTACGCAGCTTTATTCTGGGTTTCCTTCCCCTCCACAGAAATTCTGTATACGCGGAGTTGAGCTTATTCACATCCTTTAGTTTTAGCAATAGCGGGATTGTCTGGAAGGGATACAGCAGCCTAGGAAAGCTCATCATTTTTATCAGGTGACATCTTGCCAGTAATGGAAGTGGCAGACCTTTCCATCCCTTTAATTGAACTATAATTTTCCTGATTAGCGGTCCATAATTCAAGTTATAGATTGTTTCCACCGATCTTCCTATATGCACTCCCAGGTATTTAATTGAAGATTGTGCTATAGGAATTCCACATAGACAGCCATCCCTTATTTGTCCCCCCATTGTCCCATGATGCCCCTTTAGGAACATGATCTCGCATTTTTTTTTGTTCAGTTTGAAACCGGAGAATGAGCCAAATTTTTCAATCAAGGCAAGAGTCTGTGGCAAATCCGCACCGGGGTCCCCCATATAAAGTATGATGTCATCAGCAAAAAGCGCTGTCTTTACTTCTGAACCCCTTATCTTGATTCCTTTAAAGCTATTTTGTCCCTGTAGTATTCTTGACAACGGCTCGATTGCCAGGTTGAATAAAAGAGGAGATAATGGGCAGCCCTGTCTTGTTCCCTTCATCAAAGGGAACACGTCTGATAGAAAGCCCGGAGTGTGAACCCTAGCTCCCGAGTTGGCATAAAGGTTTCTAATGTAAAGTCTCATCTTGCCTACAATCCCTATGGCCTCCATTACCCTGTCTAACCACCCCCAATTTACATTATCAAACGCTTTTTCTGCGTCAAGTGTAACTAGGGCAGGTCTAGCCCCTCCCTCAGTGAGACCCAGTCTAACCGCGTCTACCACTAGAATTGTCTTTCGGATATTGGTAACGGCATTTCTCCCCTTAATAAACCCCACCTGGTGATTCGTAATGATCCTAGGTAAGATCTCGGCCAGTCTATTAGCCATGATCTTGGACATAATTTTTAAATCCTGATTTATGAGCGATATAGGTCTATAACTAGAGGGATCATCCAGGTCCTTGGTTCCCTTGGGGAGTAATTTAATATATGCTATGTTGGAATTTTTGGGTATTTCCGCCCCTCCCAGGAAAGCATTAAAGACTGAGGTTAGATCCGGCGAGATCAGATCCTTCAGAGCCTTATAGAATTCACTATTGAAACCGTCAGGTCCCGGTGCCTTGTTGGTGTTAAGCTCCCCAATTGTTCTCGTCACCTCCTCTACTGTGATATCTGCGTTTAAGGCACTCAAATCTTCCTCCGTCAAGCTAGGCATTTGGGCTTGTCTTAGCCACTCTGCCTCATCAGTCATGTCGTTATTCCCTGACCCATATAGTTTTCTATAGTAATCTCCCAACAGTTTATTAATGTCCTTAGGATCCGTAGTCACCTCTCCCCCCTTTGTTTTCAGTTTAGAGATCACTGTCATCTTTCTGCTGCCCCTTGCCAGATTGGCCAACATCCTTCCCGCCTTGTTGCCAAACCTATGTAAGTCAACCTCCTTGTGCGACCAGAATAGTTGTTCCTTTTTTTTGGCCCATTCGTCAAATCCCTCTTTTGCCTCCAGCCATCTGCCTTTTGTCATGGGAGATCTATTTGTCACATAATTTGTATATGCTACCCGTACTGCTTCACTATGGAAATTATAATTCTCATTGGTTTTCCGTTTGATCATGGCTGCGTACCCCACCAGACGGCCCCTTAGGACCGCTTTTGCCGTTTCCCAAAATATCACTGGGGACTCTCTATGTTCCTTATTGTCCTCTGCGAATTCTCCCCACCACTCCTGTAGCACCTTGTGGAAATTATCTTGCCTGAGAAGGAACGATGGGAATCTCCATATGATATCTGTACCTCTCCTGAATTTCTCTCTAATGCCCAATCTCACCGGACTATGATCAGAGATCACCATATTCTCTATCACACAATCTTGCGTTCCACTCAGTAAGTCTTGCGAGATCCAGAACTGATCAATACGTGACCAGCTATCATGAGGGTGAGAGAAGTGTGTATACTCTCTGTCATGTGGGTGAGTTAGTCTCCAGATGTCTTTCAGTCCTACGTCTTCTAATGTTACATCCCTATTGTCTAAACTCCTGCCCACATTAGCTGTCCCCTCCTCGCCCCTCCTCCTATCTTCAGCTGAGTCTGGGACAGTGTTAAAATCGCCTCCCACTATAATGTTAGCCTCCCCATCTGCTAATATGGTGGCCTTTATGTCATCATGGAATGTGATTTGTTGTGAATTTGGGCCATAGACATTATAAATACTGAGTTTACCCGCTGGACTAACGATTGTTAAGTGCTGCCACCTTCCATGGTCGTCTGCCTCATGTGCCACTACCTCATGACTGAATTGTTTATTTATTAGAATCATAGTGCCCGCTTTTCTACCTTGTGCCGCTGCCCCGTAAACGGTGCCCACCCAATGTTTCTTCATGCGGAAAAAGTCCTCCCCCCCCAAGTGGGTTTCCTGTAATAAGGCAATGTCTGTCTTTAGTCTTTTCAGATGTCTCAATATCATTGCTCGTTTGTTAGGTGATCTCAGCCCTTTAACATTCCACGTAGTTATCTGTATCATGTTTACCTGTGTATTCTGCTTTTACTACTCCCTCCCCTATGGGCCCCTGCATCAAGGAAGACGAGATGTTCGACACTAGAATCACAGTTGGTACCACAAAATCGACACTCCCTTTCCCCACCTTGCAAATATAACAAATACAACAAAAAGCATGTAACTGTAAAACATATTTTCCCTTCCGAGAAATCCACGGCGTTTCCTGCCACGTTGGTGAGCTCCCCTATTCCTAGCCAAAATATGTAGCTCCCTAATCACCCCCCAAAAAATATATGTTCTATCCCCGGACTAACTTGAATAAGCCTTTGAAAATTATGCAAAAATTAGCACAGTATGTCAAAACCTCAGCAAGATTCTCCAGTCCTACTTATCTCTGACTCCAGGTAGCCATCAGTCCGCCCAGAACAGGCCCACTTCATTTGAATTTGGATGATGTTCCTGGACAAAGGAGAAAAAGAAAAAAAGAAAAAAAAAGACCAAGGGGAGAGAAGATGGAGAAAGAAAGGAGAAGAACAAAAAAAAAAAAAAAGAAAAAAAAAGAGGGGGGGAAGAGGACCCAGACTTTGGGATGTTTTCCTCTCTTTTCTCCCTTCCCCCTCCTCCTCTCACCTCCCCAACCCTCTCTCCGTAATGCATCCTCCTCAACGCCTCTCCCTGTTTGGGAAGAGAGAAAAAAAAAAAAAAAAAAAAAAAAACAGGCAAAAAAAGGAAAAACAATGAGCGAGTTCCAGTTCAGGTATCATGGTTTCTCTCCAAGGGTTGGTTCCTGTGTTCCAGGCGAGAATTATGCTGTCGACCCGGGCTTGGCCTCCTTTCCTCCCTGGTCTCGACTTGCTTTTGTCCCCCAAGACGTCCCACATCTCTTCCTGAGCTTGTGGGGGATCCTCTTCTATTATTCCCTTCTCCACTAGCTCCTTTTTCTTGCCTTTCTGACCTAGTCTTGTTGAGCTCTGCCATGAGAATGTTTTCTGCTTCTTTGTAGTCCTTGTAGTATACAAACGAGCCATTGGGGTTTCTAACTTTCAGTGTAGCAGGGTATAATAGCTGGCACTTTACTTTTTTGTTGTACAGAAATGAGCAAATTTTGGTAAATTCTTTTCTCCTTCTGGATACTTCCGCTGAATAATCCCCAAAAATTAGCAGTCTGTTGCCTTGATATTGTAGTGGACGCTTTCGTTCTCTAAAGGCCCTCAATATTTCCTCCTTATGCTTATAATCAAGGTACTTGACAATCACCTGCCTGGCTCTTATCGGGGTATTCTTGTTTGAGTTTTGGCCCTCTCCCTTATTCGCCTCCTGGTGTCTCAGTGGACCCACTCTGTGGGCTCTTTCAACTCTGAATTTCGCCTTTATGCCCAGGGCCTGCGGTAGCTCCAACTCGCATATATTATCCAACCGTCCAATCGACACAGACTCTGGCAACCCGACTATACGTAAGTTGTTTCGTCTCGATCTGTTTTCCAAATCGTCCGCTTTATCCTTCAAGTATTCATTAGATTTTGCTAGAGCTGCTATTTGTGCTTGCATAGCCAGTATTGTCTCCTCGGAGTCAGATATTCTCTGCTCTGATTCTGCCAGTCTAGAGGCATGGGCATTTATCTGTTTTTGCATATTAGCTAATGATGTTTGTATGGCTGCCTCAATAGCCACTTTAACCTCTTTTGACAAGTGTGATGTCACTTCTTCAGCCAGTCTTTTATAGTCCACATTAAGCTTTTGTGTGTACTTGTCTTGGCCTGCAGGTGGTGCTGTTTTCTTAGGAGTCACTTGTTTTTATAGGACATCAGTTGAACCAGCTGCTATTTTTCAATAAGTTGCAGGATTGCTTTCTAATTACTGATAAGATTTCAGCTGGTGTCATGACTTTCCATGGCTTTTTGCACCTCTTTCTTTATGCATTCAATACATTTTTCCTGTTATTTCTCATTATTACACATCACTTAATTTATGGACATCTACGGTTTGATTTCTCTTTCCTATGTGGACTGGATAAGTTGTTACCAACATCTGATGAGAAATTCATGTCATTATCACCTTAATAAATATGTTAACTTAGAAAATTGGTGACATGCACAATAGTTATTTCACCTGCTGGATATACTGTGACTACAGATAGTACACCAGCCACATATTATCCTGTATATAAAATCTGATGTCTGCTCATGGTAATTCCAGGGGCGGATTAAGAGTGGCAAGGGCCCTAAGCAGTTGAGAAGGCATGACCAAACCCCCAAAATCCGATGTAACATGTTAAATGATCTCCCCTTTGAAAGATCATGTGACAGGTCATGGGATTAACATTCAGGTCCTCTGGTGCACATCTGTAGATACAAAACAAGAGACAGTAGGCTGCATAGAGCGCCTCACAAAGTTTTCCTTTATGTTCCACACTATGCATAACATAGCGGTATACATATTGGACCTTGGGTGGAAAATTCATTATTCCGAGGGGCCACATGAGATTGTGAATGTTGTGGAGGCTGAACCAATAGGCTGAAATGTATTCTGCTTAATATTAATAACATGTCAATTATAGTTATTTGATACTAACATTAATTATATCCAAAACAAACTGATAGTGAACTTAGATTGTGAGCCTCAATGGGGAAAGTGATAATCACGTCTGTAAAAGGACTGAGGAATTAATAGCACTGTATAAGTGAGTGAAATAAATAAACTAAGTATGACGACATCCCTAAATATACAGAATGAGCCCTCACATAGCTCGCTATAAACAGTATGAGCCTACACAAAGTAGCACTATATACAGTATGAGCTCTCACATAGTATAGAGGATGCTATGTGGGAGCTCACATACAGTGCCTTGTGAAAGTATTCGGCCCCTTGAATTTTTCAACCTTTTTCCACATTTCAGGCTCCAAATATAAAGATTACAATTTTAATGTTATGGTGAAGAATCAACAAGTGGGACTCAATTGTGAAGTTGAACAAAATGTATTGCTTATTTTTAACTTTTTTAAAATATAACTGAAAAGTGGGGCGTGCAATATTATTCGTCCCCTTTACTTTCAGTGCAGCAAACTCACTCCAGAAGTTAATTGAGGATCTCTGAATGATCCAATTTTGTCCTAAATGACTGATGATAAATATAAGCCACCTGTGTGTAATCAAGTCTCCTTCGTATAAATGCACCTGCTCTGTGATAGTCTCAGTGTTCTGTTTAAAGCACAGATAGCATCATGAAGACCAAGGAACACAACAGGCAGGTCCATGATACTGTTGTGGAGAAGTTTAAAGCCGGATTTGGTTACAAGAATATTTCCAAAACTTTAAACATCCCAAGCAGCACTGTGCAAGCGATCTTATTGAAATGGAAGGAGTATCATACCACTGCAAATCTACCAAGACAAGGCCATCCATCTAAACTTTCATCTCACCAAGGAGAAGACTGACCAGAGATGCAGCCAAGAGGCACATGATCACTCTGGATGAACTGCAGAGATCTACAGCTGAGGTGGGAGAGTCTGTCCATAGGACAATGATCAGTCACACGCTGCACAAATCTGGCCTTTATGGAAGCGTGGCAAGGAGAAAGCCATTTCTCAAAGATATCCATAAAAAATGTTGTTTAAAGTTTGCCACAAGCCACCTGGGACACACACCAAACATGTTTAAGAAGGTGCGCTGGTCAGATGAAACTATTTGGGCACAATGCCAAACGATATGTTTGACGTAAAGGCAACACAGCTCATCACCCTGAACACACCATCCCCACTGTCAAAATGGTGGTGGCAGCATCATGGTTTGGGCCTGCTTTTCTTCAGCAGGGACAGGGAAGATGGTTAAACTTTATGGGAAGATGGATGGAGCCAAATACAGGACCATTATTGAAGAAAACCTCTTGGAGTTTGCAAAAGACCTGAGACTGGGACGGAGATTTGTATTCCAAAAAGACAATGATCCCAAACATAAAAGGAAAATCTACAATGGAATGGTTCACAAATAAATGTATCCAGGTGTTAGAATGGCCAAGTCAAAGTCCAGACCTAAATCCCATCAAGAATCTGTGGAAAGAGCTGAAAACTGCTGTTCACAAATGCTCTCCAACCAACCTCACTCAGCTCGAGCTGTTTGCAAAGGAAGAATGGGCAAGAATTTCAGTTTCTTGATGTGCAAAACTGATAGAGACATACCCCAAGCGTCTTGCAGCTGTAGTCGCAGCAAAAGGCGGCGCTACAAAATATTAACTTAAAGGGGCCGAATAATATTGCACGCCCCACTTTTCAGTTATTTATTTTTTAAAAAAAGTTTAAAATAAGCAATAAATTTAGTTTAACTTCACAATTGTGTCCCAATTGTTGTTGATTCTTCACCAGAACATTAAAATTTTTATCTTTATGTTTGAAGCCTGAAATGTGGGAAAAGGTTGAAAAATTCAAGAGAGCCTAAGGGGTGCTTCACACATAGCGAGATCGCTACCGAAATCGCTGCTACGTCACGGTTTTTGTGACGCAGCAGTGATCTCATTAGCGATCTCGCTGTGTGTGACACTGAGCAGCGATCTGGCCCCTGCTGTGAGATCGCTGCTCGTTACACACAGCCCTGGTTCGTTTTTTTATTGTTGCCCTCACGCTGTGACGCACAGATCGCTGTGTGTGACAGCGAGAGAGCAACGAAATGAAGCGAGCAGAGAGCAGGAGCCGGCGTCTGGCAGCTGCGGTAAGCTGTAACCAGGGTAAACATAATAATAATAATAATAATTTTATTCATTTATATAGCGCTATTATTTCCACAGCGCTTTACATACATTGGCAACACTGTCCCCACTGGGGCTCACAATCTAGAGTCCCTATCTGTATGTCTTTGGAGTGGTGGTTACCCGATATTTACCTTCGTTACCAGACTCCGCCGCTCTCACGCTGCCAGTGCCGGCTCCCTGCTCTCTGCACATGTAGCTGCAGCACACATTGGGTTAATTAACCCGATGTGTACTGTAGCTAGGAGTGCAGGGAGCCAGCGCTAAGCAGTGTGTGTGTGCTGCTCTCTGCACATGCAGCTGCAGTACACATCGGGTTAATTAACCCGATGTGTACTGTAGCTAAGAGAGCAGAGAGCCAGCGCTAAGCAGTGTGCGCGGCTCCCTGCTCTCTGCACATGTAGCGACGTTATGATCGCTGCTGCTTCTGCTGTGTTTGACAGCGAAGCAGCGATCATAACAGTGACTTACAAGGTCGCTGCTACGTCACAGAAAATGGTGACGTAACAGCAACGTTGTTGTCGCTATGTGTGAACCCAGCCTAATACTTTCGAAAGGCACTGTAAGCTCTCAATATACAAGGGGCTGCTGATAAGTCTGAGTTTATCCAGTAAGAAACGAGATAGGATGATAAAACTTTACATTTATTCCACATACTCTCCACTGATGTCAACACACTTCTTACATGGGTATTCCAAGTTCTTTCTGTAAGCCTAGCAAAAAGGATTTCGGTTGTGCCTCAAACCAGGCATCTGTAGCAGCCATGGAATCAGAAATGGTGTGAAATTTGGTACCCTTGAGTTTTTTCTTCAAGTTTCCAAACAGATGATAGTCGGAGCGAGCTAGATCTGGTGAATAAGGTGGGTGGTCAACCAGCTGGAAGCCCAGTTCTGCCAGTTTTGCCGTGGTCACTTGTGCAGTGTGAGTGGAGGCATTGTCTTACAGGAACAAGATTCCTTTGGACAGCTTGCCGCAGCTTTTGGCCTTCAGAGCTGCCTTCAGTTGTTCCAAATGTTCATTGTAATAGCTTGCATTGATGGTGGAACCCTTTTGAAGGTACTCCACTTGCAGCACACCCTCCTTATCCCAGAATACAGATGCCATCACCTTAATGGGTGATTTTTGCTTCCTGAACTTTTTTGGGCGAAGAGAACCACTGTGCCTCCACTCTTTTCATTGCTCCTTGTTTTCAGGGTCATACAAATAAATCCAGGTCTCATCCATAGTGATCCAGGAAGTTATCAGTCCGGAAACGCTGACAAATGGACCTGGAAGTTTAGGGTCCCACTTTGCAGATAGCTTCCTCCAAAATATCCAAATGTTCATGGATAAGAACACAAAATCATTCACGGGAAATCCCTATGATGTCTGCTATTGCTTTAGCTGAAATTCATTGATTCTTAGTATGCGGTTGTGCACAGCATCGACGATCTCCGGAACAACCACTCTCGGTCGTCCAGGACGTTCCTCATCACTGGTGCTGAAGTGGCCTGTTTTAAATTTGGCAACCCAGTTCTTAACTGTGGAATAATGTCTGTGGCATATCACCATGAATATCCTTTGCGGACTTTCCTTGCAGAAACAAGAATTTTATCACTCCTCTGCTCTCAGTTGCTGTGAATATTGCATTAAACTCTGCCATTTTGATTTCCCACGTGCATAGAACACCGTTTCCATAAGATTCAAATGTGAAATCTTGAAAACATATATTAGACACATAAGGCTTTCATGTGATGTAATATGTGTTACCATAAAAACAAAAAAAGATCACAAAGCCAAAGATTTATCAGCAGACCGTCGTACAGGATGAGCACCCACATAGCTCTCTATATAAAGGATGAGCCGTCATATAGCTCTATATACAAAACAAGAAAGCCTGCGGAGACACCATCACATGTTTCTCAACACTGACAGGAAACTAACCAGGTCTTTCACTGGGAAGGAACAACCACGGGAAGGGCAGTCTCCAGTCAAGGAGACCACCTATGTCAAACATGGTATCCATCCACAGACAGCTGTTTCGGGGTATTTGCCCCTCATCAGTGTGGAGTAGGAATCTGGCTAGTGGGAGCAAAAAGTGTAGTCTTTTACTAGGCAATGCTCCCACTAGCCAGATTCCTACTCCACACTGATTCCTACTCCACACCAGACAGCTGTTTCCGGGTATTTGCCCCTCATCAGTGTGGAGTAGTCTTCTACTAGGCATTGCTCCCACTAGCCAGTTTCCTGATGAGGGGCAAATATCCCGAACCAGCTGTCTGTGGATGGATACCATGTTTGGCATAGGTGGTCTCCTTGACTGGAGACTGCCCTTCCCGTGGTTGTTCCTTCCCGGTGAAAGACTTGGCTAGTTTCCTGCTAGCGTTGAGAAACATGTGATGGTGTCTCCGCAGGCTTTCTTGTTTTAAATATTTCCCAGGGGACATTGCTCTAGAATTACTGCGTTGTGAAACACGTGATGGTGTCTCCGTGGTGTTGGATGTTGATCTCCCTAAGGTCAACCATCCTTGCTTATGTAGTCTTCTACTAGGCATTGCTCCCACTAGCCAGTTTCCTACTCCACTCTACCATTCTGTATTGCCAGCAGTGGAGCTCCAGGAAAGCTCCCAATTCAGAGATGTGCACAGCTGTTAATGGTGCAAACATTATAGTGAGGGTAATCTCACTTGCCCTTATTATAATCTACCTATCAGTATGTCATAGACTAATCTGTACACTGCATGTGCTATGTTTCACTGTACTAATCACACCTGCACATCGCCATATCAGTTTTACCATATAGTAAACACAGTGAATAAAATATCCCAAAAACAATTGTGCAATCACACTTTTTTTTGCAATTGTTCTGCACTTGGAATTTTTTTGCCGTTTTCCAGTACATTATATGGTAAAACTAATGGATTCATTTAAAAGTACAACTCGTCCCTCAAACGTACGCTCTTATATGGCAAGATTAAAGGAACAATAAAAAAGTGACGGCTCTCGGAAAAAGGGGAGCAAAAAACAAAAACGGAAAATCGCTCGGGGTGAAGGGGTTAAACAAAAGACATTTTAGGACTTTTCCATTACCATATAAATGAATAGATTTGGAACCTTTTATTTCCATTATGTTATCCTAAAATGCATTAAAATCATGAAACTACTGGAAATGTGAAGCAGAGCCTTAGGGGTACTTTGCACACTACGACATCGCAGCTGCGATATCGGTGGGGTCAAATCGAAAGTGACGAACATCCGGCGTCGCTGTCGACATCGTAGTGTGTAAATCCTTTTAGCTACCATTAACGAGCGCAAAAGCGTCGTAATCGTATGATCGGTGTAGTGTCCGACATTTCCATAATTTCGCTGTAGCGACAGGTACAATGTTGTTACTCGTTCCTGCGGCAGCACACATCGCTGTGTATGAAGCCGCTGGAACGAGGAACATCTGCTTACCTGCCACCGGCAGCGATGCGGAAGGAAGGAGGTGGGCGGGATGTTTACGTCCCGCTCATCTCCGCCCCTCCGCTTCTATTGGCCGGCCGTTGTATGACATTGCTGTGACGACGCACGACCCGCCCCCTTAGGAAGGAGGTGGTTCGCCGGCCAGAGCGGCATTGCAGGGCAGGTAAGTGCATGTGAAGCTGCCGTAGCGATAATGTTCGCTACGGCAGCTATCACAAAATATCGCAGCTGCGACAGGGGCGGGCACTATCGCGCTCGGCATCGCTACCATCGGCATGCGATGTCGTAGTGTGCAAAGTACCCCTTAGAATGTAATGTAAAGATACTGGAATGGGGCGGAGTGATGTAGCTGAACTGAGCGGATGCACATGAGAGCTGCTCCCACCATCCTGCATATCCTGATATTGTTGCCTGATTGCCTGTTCTCCCTTGCCTGCAAAGTGCTTCCCGAGGTAGGGGACACTCTAGAGGCCAGCGATTCCACCGGAGCTGTCCCCCAGCTCCTGACGGAGGATATTGTACCAAATGAGGCCGGAGAGTGAGACGAGGCACCAACTTCCCTGCACGAGGCTTTGCAGCTGCATAGCGCCGCGGAGTCCCATCACCCGGCGAACGGCTTACCCCCAGGAGGACGTGGAGGAGCTGTTGGAGGTGGCTTCACAAGTCTGCAGGGGCTAACTGGAGGGGAGATCTGGAGATCGGTGAGCGCCACTAATAATTTTATCATCAGCTGCACCGCCTGCAGCCGGCACATCAAAGGGCCAGCAGCAGTGAACGAGCCATTAACCGAGGCAGCAGGATTGGGGTGGGTGCTCTGAAAAACAGGCCCCTCAGGTCTCCCTCTGACATTGACATAGTACGAAAAAGATATACATTAAGACTCCACGCTGGAGAGGCCTGTATTACTCCTGATTATAACAATCAGGCGCTGTGCTGACTCGGGACTACCCTTTGCTGTAGATACATGTATGTACAGATGCTTCCTGGCTGCCTGAGCTGGATAGGAGAGAAAAGGTGCTCATTTCACTGGACACATATTACAGAGGCACAGGATTAGGTGTACTGGGGTGCAGCAGGAGTGGAGAGTGTAATATACAACGATCCAGCTAGCTATTCTGAGTCCCCTTAAACAATCTGGAGGCATCAATAAACTCAAGGAGTTTGCCAGGAATGGTCAGGGAGACACTCCTAAGGCCAAGAGGCGTGCTTCTTCCAAAGCCCAGGCGCTGACGGGGGATGGGGATGGAGATCAAGATGACTTAACCCTGAGACAAATGTACGAGCAGCTCATGCAGGCAATATCTCCATGTAAAGGGTGCTTTACACGCTGCGACATCGCTAGCGATTGCTAGCGATGTTGCAAGCATTAGCACCCGCCCCCGTTGTTGGTGCGACATGTGGTGATCGCTGCCGTAGCGAACATTATCGCTATGGGAGCGTCACAAGCACATACCTGTTCTTAGACGTCGCTGTGCCCGCCGAACAATCCCCCCTTCAAGGGGGAGGGGCGTTTGGCGTCACAGCGACGTCACAAACGGCCGTCCAATAACAGAGGAAGGTGGAGATGAGCGGCCGGAACATGCCATCCACCTCCTTCCTTCCTCATTGCCGGTAGACGAAGGTAAGGAGATGATCGTCGCTTCTGCGGTGTCACACATAGCGATGTGTGGTGCCGCAGGAATGAGGAACAACCTCGCTACGTACGAGACAACGATTTTTGGTAAATGAACGACCTCTCATATACCAACGATTTTTGTCTCTTTTGCGATCGTTTAAGGTAGCTCCTGCCTGTCACACGCTGCGATCTCGCTAACGGTGCCGGATGTGCGTCACAAACACCGTAACCGCAACGATATATCGTTAGCGATGTCGCATTGTGTAAATGGCCCTTAAGACCTCCCTTACAGGGAAGATTGAGGAGGTATATTCTGAAGTTGGCCTTTTGCGCCAGGATATGAAGAACTTGAGGACCCGTACTACAGAGGTTGGATTACGGCATCCTACTACCCGGGAGTTACCTGTCATTCTTCAGGTGCACGCTGTCACGTTTAGATTATATTTTTGGATCAAGTAACGTGGCAGCCTGGGTTGACAATGTGGTACATGGAGTACAGGGAATATCATTCTTACATCTGATGTTAACAGACCCCTTTGGCGGTTAAACCCCTTTTGGTTCAAACTAATCAAAGTGATAGGACCCTGGCCCAACTAGAAGACTTCTTAGTAGCTCAACTCAAACCCTGAACAATAATTTGGTGTGGGACACTCTCAACGCTTACCTTCAGGGATGCTTAAAAGAGTTATCTGACATAAACTCAAAAATTTTTGTTCAGCTAATCTGTGCTGTATTGTCATATAAATCACACCTACATTGTTATTTTTTGTTTTCTAACTTTTGTTCCTCTTGAATTCACCCTTTATTCTCTGCAGCTTCTTGTTTACATTCAGATACAGCAAACATGACCACTTCCTGTGCTGAACCTCAGTCAGAGCTGTCACCACCCACCCCAGTGTCCAGCCTCGCCCTCTGCCCGCCCCCTGCACACACACATTCCCTGTCAGTATATTCTGCCCCAGCACCTGACCTATTATCACTACAGCATTGCAAATAACAACCCCACATCGGGCTGTGCACCGCACACGCACACATATGGCTCTGTACCGCACACATATGGCTCTGTACCGCACACATATGGCTCTGTACCGCACATGCACACATATGGCTCTGTACCGCACACGCACACATATGGCTCTGCACCGCACACGCACACATATGGCTATGTACCGCACACGCACACATATGGCTCTGTACCGCACACGCACACATATGGCTCTGCACCGCACACATATGGCTCTGCACCGCACACGCACACATATGGCTCTGTACCGCACACGCACACATATGGCTCTGCACCGCACACATATGGCTCTGCACCGCACACGCACACATATGGCTATGTACCGCACACGCACACATATGGCTCTGTACCTCACATGCACACATATGGCTCTGCACCGCACACACACACATATGTCTAAGTACCGCACACGCACACATATGGCTCTGTACCGCACACACACACATATGGCTCTGCACCGCACACATATGGCTCTGTACCGCACACATATGGCTCTGCACACGCACACATATGGCTCTGCACACATATGGCTCTGAACACGCACACATATGGCTCTGCACACGCACACATAGGGCTCTGCACACATATGGCTCTGCACACGCACACATATGGCTCTGCACACGCACACATATGGCTCTGCACACGCACACATATGGCTCTGCACCGCCCGCCCCCCATCCCCATCGGGAACACATGTAAGGAATACATACTCACTCGTCCTCGGTCCCCGCCGCTCCTGCACGTTCGCGTGCTGTCTGTGCTCTGACGTCACCACTGTGCTGAAGAGAGCTCAGACAGCGGGAGGGACAGTGATGAGAAGCAGCGCTGCGCTGCTTCTCATCAGCACTTTCAAATGTACCGGCATCTGTGATCTGTGATGCCGGTATATCTGAATGTGTGATCCTTAGCAGGGGGGCCGGTGCTGGAGCTGACACCATGGCAGCTGCCGCCAGGCCCCGCCGCCAGGTCACGGACCCCCACAGCAGTGCAGGGGGAGGTTACTGGAGAGTAACAGAGGTGCGGGGGAATGTGTGGGAGGGTGCAGGGAAGGGGGGGGGACTCCACGAACTGTACTTCCCAGCAGGGAGGCGACATGCTGTTCCACATTTGCATGTCAACATGGTCCTGCCCATGTTGACATGAAATGACCGGAAGCAGCAAAATCGCGGCAGGAGCGGGCACATGACCGCTCTGAGCCGGGGGAGAGGGGCTGACAGCAGGGCAGGTAAGTGGTCTCTATCTACTTACCTGCCCCAATGTAGCCCCATAGGGTAATTAAAAAAAGAAGTCAAAGAAGCCGGATAACCCCTTTAACTTCGACCATAGCACATCTTAAACGGATGACAAGGGTGGAGAATGACATAATAGAAAGAAGACTCAGGGACTCGGAGGCAAGATATATATCTAGCCCAACTAATGGGAACAGGGCGGCTTGGTTGCACTCATATAGAACATATGTACAACACTCTGAAACTAAATCTAAACGTAAGCTATTCTTCACCCGACTGTCATACTTTGAACTTGGGAACGAGTCAAACAAATTACTTGCATATATAGATAGGCAGCATAATGCTTCAAATACAGTACTGGCTATACCAAAGGCGGATGGTTCGATTGTCACATCCCCTGAGGGCATCTCACAATGTTTCTACACGTTCTATAAAACTTTGTACAGCTCTAAAAGTGTTCATGGCGTCCAGGATTGTTTGGCATATTTGTCAGATGTAGAATGTCAAACGTTGAGTCAGTCACAACGAGAATTTCTAGAGGCAGACATAACAACAGAAGAAGTAACAACAGCCATCTCAGATATGGCTAGAGGGAAATCTCCCGGTCCAGACGGCCTTCAAATAGACTTTTACGGCAAATATTTGTGACACCTTGGCCCCAGTCCTTCTTGATATTTTTTCACACCATACTCTTGGTGGCTCTCTAACTGCCTCTCTATACAAAGCGCATATTCTTGTACTGAGGAAGGAGGGAAAGGATCACTGGACTGTGGCTCATACCGCCCTATATCATTGGTCAACGTTGACTATAAGATTTTTACCAAAATATTGGCGTCCCAGCTTAATTCTGTTATACTAGATGTAGTGTCCCCGGATGAAACAGGATAAATGCCTGGGAAAAACAACTCTATAAATATTAGATGGGTCCAGTCCATAGTGCAATACACTATGTTGGTCCAGGAAAACGAGTGGGCCTTGGCCTCGCTGGACGCGGCCAAAACATTTGACTCGGTGGAATGGCCATTCTTATCTGCCTGCCGCCAGAGATTCGCTTTTGGCACTAAGTTTAGTAATTGGATCTACATGCTGTATAGATCCCCATCTGTTGTGTCAATTCCTGTTCCGTGTGACTACTGTGTCTGTTTGGGGTAATGCAGGGGTGGGATTCAGCCGGTTCTGTCAGGTTCGGGCGAATAGGTTGTTAAAATAGCAGCCGGTTCCCCGAACCGGCAAGAAACAGCTCCGGCGATCCGGTTCTGTATTTATTTGTGTTAGTGTATTTAAGACACTAGCACAAATGAATCCCCGTACCTCCGCGCCGCACTTCCGGGTTCAGTGGAGCCTGTCTGCTCCCTGACCCGGTGTGCAGCGACGCGCTGACGCTGTTGAGGTCCGGCAGTGTGGGGAGTTAGCTGCTCCTCCTACTGCCGTCTGTCAGCGCCAGTGTCAGTGTGCAGAGTGCAGCAGAGGAAGACAGAGGAGAGTCCACCGCTGCTTGGAGCAGGTAAGCGCTCAGTGAGCCGAAGATGCAGGGAGCAGGGAGAGGAGCCAAATAAGATTGGAGCTATATGGGGAGAGGAGCCGCATAAGATAGGAGCTATATGGGGAGAGGAGCCGCATAAGTAGGGAGCTATATGGGAAATGGACACATATGGGACAGGATCTGCAGGGGAAAAGGAGCATATGGGATGGGATCTGAAGGGGAAAGAGGCCATGATGGGATGGGATCTGCAGGGGGAAGAGGCCATGATGGGATGGGATCTGCAGAGGAAAGAGGCCATGATGGGATGGGATCTGCAGGGGAAAGAGGCCATGATGGGATGGGATCTGCAGGGGAAAGAGGCCATGACGGGATGGGATCTGCAGGGGAAAGAGGCCATGACTGGATGGGATCTGCAGGGGAAAGAGGTCATGATGGGATGGGATCTGCAGGGGAAAGAGGCCATGATGGGATGGGATGTGCAGGGGGAAAGAGCCCATAATGAGATGGGATCTGCTGGGGAAAGAGGCCATAATGGGATGGGATGTGCAGAGGGAAAGAGGCCATAATGAGATGGGATGTGCAGGGGGAAAGAGGCCATAATGGGATGGGATCTGCAGGGGGAAAGAGGCCACATGGGATGGGATCTGAAGGGGGAAAGAGGCCACATGGGATTGGATCTGCAAGGGGAAAAGGCCATATTGGGATGGGATCTGCAGGGGGGAAAAGGCTATAATGGGATGGGATCTGCAGGGGTAAGAGACCACATGGGATGAGATCTGTATGGGGAAGGTCGTCCATTCCAATTTTAGCAGGGCTCCTTTAGTAATAATTTTTAAAAATTGTAGAAAAGCCATTTAATTCAATATGACTGACAGTGACTGGAACAACTGGTACTGGACAGGAGAGTGAAGGTACAGGAGGGTAAGAAGGGGCAAGAGATTTTACTTTAAATTACTTGTATTTTTTGGTTGAGGAAAGTGCGTGAAAATGGGTGTGGCTAACAAAATGGCTGTGGTTACATAATCGGTGTGGTTTTCAAATGTGCGGGGTTTACAGAGAACCTGTTGTTAAAAAATTGAATCCCACCCCTGGGGTAATGGACCAGGAGTCATGGTATCAATCCCACCCCTGGGGTAATGGACCAGGAGTCATGGTATCATTACATGAAAATATTTCTTAGGGAAACCTTGTTCATGGCTAGGAAGTTGATAGCTCTAAGGTGGATGGGAGGTTCAGATCCAACAGTGCGGTCTTGGGTCAAATAAGTTAATTAAATCATACCCTATGGGTGGTGCATTACAATAGGGGATGCCCAGAAAAATTCTACAAAATCTGGAGTCTGTGGAACTCCTTTCCCGACACACTTACAGAAGATTAAAGGGAATGATTGTGACATAGATCCCTCTAGGTGTTAGAATACTGTCCAGCAGTATATGGATATTGAGATGCTGTGTAGCTGTTATTGTTGCCTTTTGTTTTGTTTAGGTTCTTTGATTAGATTAAGTTGTCTGTATACTTAATACAAATCTGTTAAATGTATAAATGCTAGGGTGTATGAACAACAACACTATTTTGTTTTAGGTAAAGCAGGTGCCATGAAAACTACATGACTGCCTATTACTATGTGTAAAATGTCACCATCCATGTACCTGTAACGGTGTACATTATGTCAGCTGTACCGTGTTTGAGTTGTTAATAAAACAAAGGAAAATAAAAGATACAGATATAAATATGGCTTACCATGGCTGCAAAAGGCGCCTCTTGTTGGGGACATTTATTTCCTCCCTTTGTTTGCGTTTTACTAAAATATAAACCAAAAGTGATTATGATCCTAGTTCACATACCAGAGGAGCAATCTCCAACCTTGGAAGAAGCAGAACCTATTACATACTATATGGACAAAAGTATTGGAATGCCTACACATTACACCCAGGGAAGTTATACGAAATCTCATGCTAAATCCCCTCAGTGGTATCAACCACTGAGGACTCTCCGTTCTTTTAAACAATGTTTTTATCTCTACTGGCTAACATGGTACAAAGATATACTTTGCCTGTAAGGGTACCTTCACACTTTAGCGATGCAGCAGCGATTCGACCAGCGATCTGACCTGGTCAGGATCGCTGCTGCATCGCTACATGGTTGCTGGTGAGCTGTCAAACAGGCAGATCTCACCAGCGACCAGTGACCAGCCCCCAGCCAGCAGCGACGTGCAAGCGACGCTGCGCTTACACGGAGCCGGCGTCTGGAAGCTGCAGACACTGGTAACTAAGGTAAACATCGGGTATGGTTACCCGATCTTTACCTTAGTTACCAGCGCACACCGCTTAGCTTACCGTGTGCAGGGAGCAGGAGCCGGCGCTGGCAGCGTGAGAGCTGTGGAGGCTGGTAACGAAGGTAAATATTGGGTAACCACCTTGGTTACCCGATGTTTACCTTGGTTACAGCTTACCGCAGGCTGTCACATGCCGGCTCCTGCTCCCTGCACATTCAGGATTGTTGCTCTCTCGCTGTCACACACAGCTATCTGTGCTTATCAGCGGGAGAGCAATAATAAAAAAACGAACCAGGGCTGTGTGTAACGAGCAGCGATCTCACAGCAGGGTCCAGATCGCTGCTCAGTGTCACACACAGCGAGATCGCTAATGAGGTCACAAAAAAACGTGACTCAGCAGCGATCTCGCTGTGTGTGAAGTACCCCTAACACAATCCCTTGTCATTAACCCCTTCACCCCCTAGGCCTGAAAACACCTTAATGACCGGGCTATTTTTTACGATTCTGACCAGTGTCAATTTTAGGGCTCATGCGTATTGCACTGCAGCGTAAATGCATGCGTCCTGCGTCCCCTGCACAATCTATGTAGATTGTGCATGATACTTGCGCACGTTGCTTTTTTGAATGAAGCGATTTGGATGCTAAAATTTTGACCCAAATCTGTGCGTTCATAAAGCATGTCAATTATTTGTGCGCTTTGGATGCTGCTCCCACTCTGTCTATGGTGGGGGCAGAAGCCAGAGCGCATGAAATCGGCTTTTTTTCTACAGAAAAAATGCATCCATTACGCAGTGTTTCTGCAGCGATTTGAAGCGCACATGTGCTGTCAAATCGCTGCAGAATAATCAGCAGGTACGTGCGAACAAGCCCTAACAGGTAATAACTCTGGAACACTTCAACAGATCCCAGTGATTCTGACATTTTTTGTGACATATTGTACTTCATGATAGTTGCAAATTTAGGCCGATACTTTTGCATTTATTTATGAAAATATTGGACATTTTTATAAATCTGAGTTAAGTCAGAAAATAGTTCCCACATGTCCACTTTACACCAGCACAACTTTTTAAACAATTTTTTTTATTAGGAAGTTAGAAGGGTTCAAAGTTCATTAGCAATTTCTCAATTTTCCAACAAAAATTACAAAACATTTTTTTTAGGGCCCATATCACATTTGAAGTGACTTTGAGAGGCCTAGGTGACAGAAAATACCCAAAAGTGACACCATTCTAAAAACTGCACCCCTCACATTGCTTAAAATTACATACAAGAAGTTTATAAATCCTTTAAGTGCTTCAGAGGAACCAAAGCAATGTGGAAGGAAAAAATGATTTTTTTTATTTTTTTTTAACACAAAAATTTTACTTAAAACATAAAAGTTTGCACTTTCACAAGGATATCAGGAAAAAATGCACCATAAAATGTATTGTGCAATTTCTCCTAAGTACCCCATATGTGGTGGAAATCAATTGTATCGGCGCACTGCAGGGCTTGGAAGGGAAGGAGCTTCATTTGAATTTTTAAAAGCAAAATTAGCTAAAATCATTAGCGGACGCCATATCGCCTTTGGAGACTCCCTGATGTGTCTAAACTGTGGGGCTCCCCCACAAGTGACTAAATTTTGGAAACTAGACTTCAAGGAATTTATCTAGATGGTTGGTAAGCACCTGGAACCCCCGAGGGCTTCACAGAATTTTGTAAGCTGTGAAAATTAAATAAATAATTTTTAAACCACAAAAATGTTGTGTTAACGCCAAATTTTTCAAATAAACTAGGGTAAAAGGAGATAGTGAACCATACAAATTATTGTGCAATTTCTCCTGAGTTAAGCAAGCTTTACACGTTGCAATTGCGTGTGCGATCTCGTATGCGATGTGACACGCGCAGGTCGCATATGCGATCTAATGAGATCGCACGTAGTTCGTTTATTTGCTGTCACATGAGTATTAGCAGTATTTGTTTAATTGATCAATTTTTCGTGCGATTTTTTTCGCTCATGTGTTCATTGAGGTTTTTTTTTTTCCCGTGTCTTATGCAAATTTGCCCCAAAGTTGACACCCTTTTTTTTTCACTCAAACCATCAATTAACGCATTAACGTGAGTAAATTGTTTAATCAACCACACCTGACTGAAGAACGTTTTTTTCGTTACTATAAAAGGCCTTCAGGCCTCCAACACACATCCGTTAAAACCACATGCATGTAATATGGGCCATTTTTCAGGTCCTTTTTTTGTTTTTTTGTTGTGTCTTTTAGGCCGTGTGGGCTATGTGTGACCGGCGTATGCTAGCCATGTGTGCGTGTGTAATGCCCGTGTGTGCGTGTGATGTTTAACTGACGTGTGAATGTTTATTCCGTGTGACATGTTCCGTGTTTAATGTTAAAAGTCGTTTTGATTACCCGTTTACAGCAGACAGAGTTGCGCGCAGAGAATGAACTCGGGTGAACTTCACCCGACTTCATTGTCATGCCGCGGCTCTGTCTGTGTCGCGTCCTGATTAGCGGTCACCTGTGAAGGATTCACCGGTGACCGCTAATCCCCAGAGTGACTGAATTGAGCAGCCCTCTCTCATACTCACCGTTCCCCGATCTCCGGCGCGGCGCTGCACAGCTGTTATAAAAACTCCGGCGGCTTTTACTATTTTGAAAAAGCCGTCCGCTCATTAAACAATCTCGAATTCCCTGCTTTCCCCGCCCACCGGCAAATATGATTGGTTGCAGTGAGACACGCCCACACGCTGAGTGACAGCTGTCTCACTGCAACCAATCACAGCCGCCGGTGGGCGTGTCAATATGGAGCAGAGAAATAAATAAATAAATAATTAAAAAAAATCGACATGCGATTCCCCCCATTTTGATACCAGCCAATGTAAAGCCAAACGGCTGAAGGCTGGTATTCTCAGGATGGGGATCCCCACGTTATGGGGAGCCCCCCCAGCCTAACAATATCAGCCAGCAGCCACCCAGAATGGCCGCATCCATTTGATGCGACTGTTCTGGGACTGTACCCGGCTCTTCCCGATTTGCCCTGGTGCGTTGGCAATCGGGGTAATAAGGAGTTAATGGCAGCTCATAGCTGCCAATAAGTCCTAGATTAATCATTCCAGGCGTCTATGAGAAACCCCCAATGATTAACCTGTAATGTAAAGTTAAAAAACACACACAGTGAAAAAATCCTTTATTTGAAATAATAAACACTAACAAATACACCACATATTCACCACTTTATTAAGTCCGCAAAAACCCATCCATGTCCGGCGTAATCCACGGAGGTCCCGCGTCGCTTCCAGCTCTGCTACATGAAGGGGCCAGGAGCTGCAGAAGACACCGCCGCTCCTGTCAGCTCCACGCAGCAACTGAAGAGAGCCGCGCGATCAGCTGAGCTGTCACTGAGGTAACTCGCGGCCACCGCTGGATCCTCCAACTGTCACAGCAAGTCGCCCGAGTGACAGCGATGAAGTCACAGGTGAGTTGCGGTCACAGGTGGAGGATCCAGCGGTGGCCGCGAGTAACCTCAGTGACAGCACAGCTGATCGCGCTGCTATCTTCAGTTGCTGCGTGGAGCTGTCAGGAGCGGCGGTGTCTTCTGCAGCTCCTGGCCCCTTCATGTAGCAGAGCTGGAAGCGACGTGGGACCTCCGTGGATTACGCCGGACATGGATGGGTTTTTGGGGACTTAATAAAGTGGTGAACGAGGGTATTTGTTAGTGTTTATTATTTCTAATAAAGGATTTTTTCACTGTGTGTATTTATTAACTTTACATTACAGGTTAATCATTGGGGGTGTCTCATAGACGCCTGGAATGATTAATCTAGGACTTATTGGCAGCTATGGGCTGCCATTAACTCCTTATTACCCCGATTGCTAACGCACCAGGGCAAATCGAGAAGAGCCGGGTACAGTCCCAGAACAGTCGCATCAAATGGATGCGGCCATTCTGGGCGGCTGCTGGCTGATATTGTTAGACTGGGGGGCTCCCCATAACTTGGGGCTCCCCATCCTGAGAATACCAGCCTTCAGCCATTTGGCTTTACCCTGGCTGGTATCAAAATGGAGGGAACCGCACGTCGATTTTTTAAAATTATTTATTTATTTCTCTGCTCCATACTGACACGCCCACCGGCGGCTGTGATTGGTTGCAGTGAGACAGCTGTCACTCAGCGTGTGGGTGTGTCTCACCGCAACCAATCATATCTGCCGGTGGGCGGGGAAAGCAGGGAATACGAGATTGTTTAATGAGCGGACGGCTTTTTCAAAATAGTAAAAGCCTCCGGAGTTTTTATAACAGCTGTGCAGCGCCGCGCCGGAGATCGGGGAACGGTGAGTATGAGAGAGGGCTGCTCAATTCAGTCACTCTGGGGATTAGCGGTCACCGGTGAATCCTTCACAGGTGACCGCTAATCAGGACGCGACACAGACAGAGCCGCGGCATGACAATGAAGTCGGGTGAAGTTCACCCGAGTTCATTCTCTGCGCGCAACTCTGTCTGCTGTCAACGGGTAATCAAAAACGACTTTTAACATTAAACACGGAACATTTCACACGGAATAAACATTCACACGTCAGTTAAACATCACACGCACACACGGGCATTACACACGCACACATGGCTAGCATATGCCGGTCACACATAGCCCACACGGACCAAAAAACACGACAAAAAAACAAAAAAAGGACCTGAAAAATGGCCCATATTACACGCACGTGGTTTTAACGGATGTGTGTTGGAGGCCTGAAGGCCTTTTATAGTAACGAAAAAAACGGGCATTACACACGCACACACGGCTAGCATTGACGTCACAAAGTTGGAATAACAAAATCGTATGAGGGATGTCACACGTTTCAAATGACTAGGTTCGTGCAATAAAACGTACAATGTTAGAGAAATAAACGACGTGTATAAGATCAACGTATTTGGTTCAATCTTGATCGCACGTAGGTGTCACACGCAAATACGTCACGAACGATGCCGGATGTGCGTCACTTACAACTTGACCCCGACGACAGATTGAAAGATCTATTGAAGCGTGTAAAGCAGGCTTTAGCCAGTACCCGAAATGTGGTGGAAAACTACTTTTGAGGCACAGTACAAAATGAAGAAGAGAAAGAGTGCCATATTGGAGTGCAGATTTAGTTAAAATGGTTTGTGGGTGCCATGTCACATTGGTAGAGCCCCTCAAGTGCCAAAACAGCAGAAATCTCCCACAGTGACCCCATTTTACAAACTGCACCCCTCAATAAATTCATTCAGAGGTACAGTGAGCAAACAAATTTTATACAATTGGGCGGTAAACAAAAATAATTACATTTTTACAACTACAATGTTGTGCTAACCCCAAATTTCCAATTTGCACAAGGGGAATAGGTAAAAAATGTCCTATAATGTGTTACACAATTTCTCCTGAACATGACAATACCCCACATGTCATTTTACAGTAGTGTTTGGCTACACGACAGGGCTCAGAGAGGAAGGAGCACCATTTGATTTTTGGAGCACAGATTTTCCTAGAATAGTTTGTGGACACCATTTGCAGAGCCACCATGTGCCAGAAAAGAAGAAATCCCCCTCAAGTGACCACATTTTGGAAATTTCACCCCTCTGGGAATTCAACTACAGGAGTAGTAATGATTTAGTCTCTAGGGTATGTGCCCGCGATCAACACACGCCATGTTCTGGATGCAGAGTGTCTTCTCCCGCAGAGACACAAGTGCACTACTCAGGAGGCGGCAGCTGCCCATGCCCACGATCAGGGTTTGGGACACTGTGGACTTTCACTCTGTTTTCCCAGCTGAGAACACTCGCATCTCTGCAGCATAAATACTGCATCTAGGGAAGCAGCTCCACAGGTCAGTTTACGATGTATAGAAAAGAAGTACATTGGACATGGGATTTACAGTCAAATGAAAAAGTTTGGGCACCCCTATTAAAGTTAACCTTTTTTCTTTATAACAATTTGGGTTTTTGCAACAGCTATTTCAGTTTCATATATCTAATAACTGATGGACTCAGTAATATTTCTGGATTGAAATGAAGTTTATTGTACTAACAAAAAATGTGCAATCCGCATTTAAACAAAATTTGACCGGTGCAAAAGTATGGGCACCCTTATCAATTTCTTGATTTGAACACTCCTAACTACTTTTTACTGACTTACTAAAGCACTAAATTGGTTTTGTAAGCTTATGAGGTTTGAATTTCATAGGCAGGTGTATCCAATCATGAGAAAAGGTATTTAAGGTGGCCACTTGCAAGTTGTTCTCCTATTTGAATCTCCTATGAAGTGTGGCATCATGGGCTCCTCAAAACAACTCTCAAATGATCTGAAAACAAAGATTATTCAACATAGTTGTTCAGGGGAAGGATACAAAAAGTTATCTCAGAGATTTAAACTGTCAGTTTCCACTGTGAGGAACATAGTAAGGAAATGGAAGAACACAGGTACAGTTCTTGTTACGCCCAGAAGTGGCAGGCCAAGAAAAATATCAGAAAGGCAGAGAAGAAGAATGGTGAGAACAGTCAAGGACAATCCACAGACCACCTCCAAAGACCTGCAGCTTCATCTTTCTGCAGATGGTGTCAATGTGCATCGGTCAACAATACAGCGCACGTTGTACAAGGAGAAGCTGTATGGGAGAGTGATGCGAAAGAAGCCGTTTCTGCAAGCACGCCACAAACAGAGTCGCCTGAGGTATGCAAAAGCACATTTGGACAATCCAGTTACATTTTGGAAGAAGGTCTTGTGGACTGATGAAACAAAGATTGAGTTGTTTGGTCATACAAAAAGGCGTTATGCATGGAGGCAAAAAAACACGGCATTCCAAGAAAAGCACTTGCTACCCACAGTAAAATTTGATGAAGGTTCCATCATGCTTTAGGGCTGTGTGGCAAATGCCGGCACCGGGAATCTTGTTAAAGTTGAGGGTCGCATGGATTCAACTCAGTATCAGCAGATTCTTGACAATAATGTGCAAGAATCAGTGACGAAGTTGAAGCTACGTAGGGATATTTCAGCAAGACAATGATCCAAAACACCGCTCCAAATCTACTCAGGCATTCATGCAGGGGAACAATTACAATGTTCTGGAATGGCCATCCCAGTCCCCAGACCTGAATATCATTGAACATCTGTGGGATGATTTGAAGCATGCTATTCATGCTCGGCGACCATCAAACTTAACTGAACTGGAATTGTTTTGTAAACAGGAATGGTCAAATAGACCTTCATCCAGGATCCAGGAACTCATTAAAAGCTACAGGAAGCGACTAGAGGCTGTTATTTTTGCAAAAGGAGGATCTACAAAATATTAATGTCACTTTTATGTTGAGGTGCCTATACTTTTGTACCGGTCAAATTTTGTTTAAATGCGGATTGCCCATTTTCTGTTAGTACAATAAACCTCATTTCAATCCAAAAATATTACTGAGTCCATCAGTTATTAGATATATGAAACTGAAATAGCTGTTGCAAAAACCCAAATTGTTATGAAGAAAAAAGGTTAATATTAATAGGGGTGCCCAAACTTTTTCATATGACTGTATATCAATCCATCCACTGTGCTTGTACCGCACAATGCAGCGGTTTGGACACAGTGAAAATACGGAGCATCCAATATGCTGCTATTCCTTCTTGAGGGCAAGCACCCTTAAAGGTAATCCCGATGCAAGCGCTCAGAGTAGAGCACAGGATAAATATGACCCGCGCCGTACTGCGTTCTTTTAGAGACAGAATGAACAAATCAACAGCAGTTGAACTACTGGCTTTCTTTATTTAATTTTTTACACCGTTCACCTTGCAGTATAGGTGATTAGGTGGCTTTATTCCTCTGGTCAGTACGATTACTGAGATTCCAGATTTATATAGTTTTTTTTATGTTTGGCAACGATCACATTAAAAAACGCTCTTTACAAAACAAAGTTTTTTTGCATCACCAGATTTTGAAGGCTATAGTTTTTTTTATTCAGTCATGTGAGGACTTTTTTTGCAGGATGAGTTGGAGTTTTTATTGATACCATTTTTGGCCACATAATTTTTGATTGCTTTCTAATTTCACTTTTTGTGAGGCAGAATCAAGAAGAAACAGCAACTCAGGAATATGTTGTTTTTTTTCCGTTGTTTACCGTGCTGTAAAAGTGATAAGATAGCTTTATTCTGAAGGCCAGTATGATTACTGCGATACCATATTTATACAGGTTTTTTTGTTTTGCTGCTTTTACACCATAAAAACTATTTTCCACGGAAAAAAACAGTTTTTGCATTGCTGTATTTTGACAGCTATAACATTTTTATTTTTTGGCTAATAAAGCTGTATGGTGGCTTGTTGTTTGCAGGACAAGATGATGTTTTCATCTGTACCAGTTTCATTTATATATGACTTTTTGATCACGTTTTATTCCCTTTTTTTGACAGCTGTATGTTAAAAAGACATTGTTTTTCATTTTTTTTTATCAAGTACACTGAAGGGGTTAGCTCGGATTGTTATGAACGCGACAATGCCAAATATGTGTACTTATTTATTTATTTTTTACACAAATAAAAGTGGACTATTTTTATTATTTTTCTTCATTATTTTCTGATTTTTTTTTAAGATATATACTTTAAAAAAAAACTTTTTTTTTCCTTTTTTACTTAGACCCTTTATGGGACAGAACACCACAATGCTATGTTCGCAGATGCAATGTTCTGCAGTGCTCGATCACTGCAGGACATTGCAGCTGTCAGCGCTGCACTGAGAAAGACTGTGTGATCACACTGCAGGCATTATCACACAGGTTCTCCATAAGCTCTCTGTAGTCAGGTGACCCGGAAGTCATCATGATGACCTCGAGTCACTAAGACATTGATAGGGCCCTCGCAATTACATCGTGGGGGTCCCGATCAGAGGGGAGCGCATCAGGAACCATCCCTGGTTACGAGGGCAGGGGCTCGGCTGTTGGGTAAACTGAGTCACCGGCTGCAAATCGCGGGCGCACAGCCCCTTGTGCCCTCACAATTGCTATGACGTATCGGTACATCCCTAGTCATTAAGGGGTTAATATGGAGCTGCTTTCCCTTTGCAGATATTACAGCTTCCACTCTTGTGGAAAGCTTTTTAAAGAATTTTGGGGTCTTTCTAAGCAGATTTTTGTCCATTCATCCATAAGAGCAATTAATCAGGTCAGCCACTTATGATGCACAAAAGGTCCTGGCTTGCATTCCCTAAGTTCATCCTAAAGGTGTTTGATGGAGTTAGGGTGCGCTCACATTAGTGTTTAAAACAGACGAGTGCAATGCTAGAAAATCTCGCATTGCACTCCCACCAATGTTATTCAATGAGGCAGAGCAGATCTGCAATTTTCTTTTATGCCGATTTGGCATGATTAAACAATCGCAGCATGCTGCAAATGGCTCTGAAAATCGGATCATGCGTACCCATAAATGTCTCTGGGTGCGTGTGAATTATCGGACTGCACTGATGTCATCACAGTCAAATACAAACAGGGACAGGCAATGGAGAAGATGGAGAGATTAATCTCTCCATGTTCTCTTCACCTGTGCTCTAATTCTGACATGTGAGAAAATCGCATCACAGTAGAATGACACTCTGCTTATACTCACAGCAGAGTTTGGGCCGAGTGTCATTAGCATATTGTATCCATTTTGCTCGCATCGGATGCCATATGCTTGACTGACCCCGGCCTCAAAGGGAAATTTCCAGCAATGCTCTGCTATTTGATTGATAGGTACAACTGGGGCTGGAATATGTGTGTAGTGTCTTGCTATCTATTCCCGCCCCTGTCTGTCTGTCTGGCCTTCTTTCCCGTGTTGGTGTCATAGACGTTAATTCCGGCATGAGAGCAGTAGCATTTATAAGTATTACAGAAAACGCTTCACTAAGATGGCATTGGAGTCGGCGCTTGCGCATAGCGCTATCTCCGGTTCCATCTTTGTGAACACTGTGTCTTCCTGTATAGGACTGTCATATGAACTATGTGAGGGTGCTGCATGCGCCCTCGGATCTTCTGTTCTCGTGACCACACCCAGAAGAAGACGATCTGCACAATATTTACAAATGAAAATGCGCAAACGACTGAATTAACGTCCATGATAACGACAAGGAAAGAAAGGACAGGCAGGCAGATAGGGGCGAGAATAGATATAAAGTCCCGACCTACATGTTCCCTCCCCTGGACCCTAGCACCAGTATAGCACTGGCTTTACTTTATATATGAAAATCCTGCTGGTTGGTTCCTTTTAAGGTCAAGACTGAGGGCCAGTGAAGTTTCTTCCACACCAAATTCAACCAACCATGTCTTTTTTTGGACTTTCATGAACTGGCTTGTTACAACAGCTACATACTCTGATAATCTACGATGAATTCAGTAATCTCTTAGAACAATCTATTTTTGAATAAATGTATGCAGAAATAGACTGTCCATTTAGTTATGAGATTGTATACTCCTGTGGCAATGGATTAAAAAGAAAAACCTGAATTGAAGGATTAATGAGTTCCCATACTTGCCCACAAAGTGTGAGGCATCATTCACATGCCCGTGTTGTATGTATGTGTAGTATCCGTGTTTTTTTTAAGGACAGAATATGTACACATTATAATCTATGGTGCTATTGACATGTCAGTTTGTCCATGGAAAACTCATGGAGACATGTCAGTTTATTCAGAGTCACAAATGAAAAATGCTAATACAAATCTATGTGAAGGGTTTCCCGGCCTATGACGTATGGATAAGTCATGGCAATTGCGCGGGGCACAGGAAATGTGCCCATACAATTGCCACCGTTACTTCAGCTTACATGACAGCTAAGGCTGTTTTCACACTTGCGTTGAATGGCATCCGTTGCAATCCGCCGCCTTGAGGAATTACGGTAACCGTTGCAGGAATCCGTTTATTCCTCATAGGCTTCTATTAAGGGCGGATTGCAACGGATGGTCTTCCATTGCATCCGCCCCACGGCGGTTGAGTTGTTTTGACGGTGACCGTCAGTGCCCGTCGGGCGGAAGGAATGCTGAATGTAACGTTTTTTGTTGCTGTAAAAAAACGCACTCCGCAGGATTCCATCAGGATCCGTTAAGAGGCATAATGAATGTCTATGGTGCTGGATTCCGTCGCCATGCATTTAGCAACGGATTCCAGTGCAGGATTCTGTCACGTTCTGTGAAGGTAGCCTGAGCTATAAATTGTTTGTTCAAACGTAATAAGAATATCTGTGTATGTAAATAATCAAAATGTAGATGTCATTGCATAATTATCTGTGTGTCTATATGATAATTGCACAGACGCCATAATATGATTCTAGGTTGTATATTCAGGAAAGGGTTAACTGAGAAGATGATGAAGCCAAGGTACAAATGAACAAGGGAGATATTCATCAAGTTAATTCGGAGACTTATCAGTGGTTTCACACACAGAAAGAAGGAATAATGAGCAGAGAGGTATTTTATAACATACTGGGAAAAACTGGGCAGTTGAATACTTCCTACTCCCTGTTCTAGTTTCAAGGTAAATGTTGCATTCTGTATAATTGAGTCTCTTTCAATACACGAGTCAAGTCTATGACATTGGCTCATACAGTGAACACGTTTTGTGTGATCATTGTCTGATTCAGTATTATCTGGGGGGGGTTCCCGTGACCGAAGATAGCGAGTTAGGATGTTTAAAAATTGGTACAGCTGACCAAGTCCGGAGGCTGGGACTTGTTTGTATGTGCATATGCATTCTTGTACGACCTCCTCCGTGACACGGAAGATTTTCACATGACCGAAGATAGTGAGTTAGGACAATAAAAAATATTGGTGCGGCTGACCAAGTCCAGAGGGAATACATTTTGTAACCCTCCTCAGTGACACGGGACCCTTATTACTATATAGCTGAGGAGTAGCCAGCTAGTATAGAGGTGTGACCTTAAGTTCCGGCCAGACTATAACGCACACCGCATAGTCATAAATTAGTGTAATCCGGACACCACCAAGATAGCAAAAATGTTCAGAAAGAAAGCTGAAAGGCCTGAAGGTAACAAGAGATTGTTGCTTGATGCGAAGTTGTTTGGTAGAGTATCGTAGGCATTGCTATCAGAAGGATATATTGAGGTCAAAGATGAAGATGAGCAAGGGGATGTTGTGTTTTACTATAGGTCACCCAAGTCTGAGGACGGATATGAGGGTCCTCCGGCAGGTTGTTTTGTTGCTGCCCCACAACCTGATCCCCATTCTATTTCCCTCATAGATGCTGCAGTCCCACCCACTGGCCAGAATCCCTTAACTCTTTCTGTACAGCCCACACTGGCCTTAGTTCCCTCTGTCCCAGCACCCACCTCACAGTTAGTAAAGCCAACGCCCACTATTCCCACACTGACCCCGCCCACTCCTGCCTCTATTCATCCAGAAATACCAATTGAGAAACCACCCCCATACGACCCAGCTAGCTGCACATGTTACCAGTGTGGCTATCAGAACACAGACTGGAGAGATGGCTGTAATAATTGTGCAGCTCATCGCCTGTCCCAATCCTCCCTGTTTTAACTCCGGGAGGAGGTTACTATGTGCCTCCTCTACATCAGAAAACAACCGAACAGACTCAGGAGCTGTTATCCACACCCATACCCCTGGTCCCTCCCATACCTACAATGCCGTCTCCCCCCCCACCGGCCAGTCTGATGCCACACTCCTCAGGCACCAATCCCCTCCCCTTGCATCCCCCTCCTTCCTATAGGATACACAGTGAGCCTTACTCCGAACGATCCCGGCCCCGTCCAGAGTTGTTTAACCCACGATATGTTCAGTTGCTTGCTACGCCCGGAGGGGCTCGGATTTTGTTTAGGATAGGGATGGGAGATTTGCTTACACAGGAGACAGGGGTGTATGTTAATCCGGCTAATTCAAATTTGCATCATGCTGGGGGTGTGGCCCGGCAAATAGTTTTGCAGGGTGGTCAAATAATCGAACAAGAATCAGATGAATATGTCAGACAGCATGGTTGTGTTGAATGGTGTAACTTGAGGAGGTACCCTTCCGGCAGCCTATATTGTTCATGCTGTAGGCCCCCAGTTTGATCCCATGCATCCCCGGGATTCTGAAAATGTTCTCAGGAACTGTATAAACCATTCAATTGTTTATGTCTCTAATCTGGATGTTACTTTGCTGACCCGTAGAAGTGTTTCACTGCCCTTGATATCTGCTGGTTTATTTGGTTTTCCTGTGGAGAAGGCTCCATTGTTGAAAGCATATTGTCTACAATCAGAGGTTCTAATTTTCATTTGGAGGAGGTCAGGTTAGTGTTGGATGGAGAACTTGCTGTCTATCAAGCAGTAGCAACAGCTCAACGAGAGGACTCGGTTCCCTTGCCAACAGTACCTCATGTGTCAGTCAAGACTGACACAGAAAGCCATTCGGAGTATTCAGTAGACTCCGAACCCGACGAGGAACAGTCCACACCCAAATATGTCCCCTTCAACTCCACCCAGCCAGCAGCATTAATCCACCGCCTGCCAGATCCCGAAATTAACCCTATGCGATTTTATAGGGAAATGCTACAGGTCCATCAGTGGTATTTAGCTGCTCAGAAGAACTTTGTCAATCTCACCAAGGTAAAAGCGGGAGACAGTTTTTGGCCCTTAAAGCCACAGTGTATCTAACAGCAACCAAACCCTATTGTGAATCTTTACCGGTCTAACATCAGATCCAATCAGCATTTTGGCAATAATCAACGTGGCCAACAAAGCTAGTATTTGAGAAGTTGGCGTTGTGGCCAGCCCAGTCACTATCGGAGAGAGTGTTGAACTCCACAATCCCAATTTATGGTTATGTACCCTCAAAACCATGACCAAAACCTGCAGCACATAAATCCACAATGAAGGTGTGGCCAACCAGATTCTACTGTGATGGTCAGTTCAAACCAGGGGTTTTATACATGTGTAACTTTAGATGTCGCAGGGGCCCCTATTAAATTTATGGTGGACACTAGGGCAGCCAATTCTATTCTTAAAATATTTGATATACCACCTGATCACACCCTACCTTTTCCTAATGACGTCCTTACCCTGGTGGGCGTAGATGGATTACCCACTACGCATACTCTGACCATTCCTCTACCGGTAGTATCTTTCCCAATAATTTACAACCAGTTTGTGCTGTCAAAAAAATAATCTGTCTAGTTAATTTACTAAAATCTGATTTGTTAAATAAATTAAAGGCCGCCATAAATTATGATGGTGAAGGAGGTATTACTCTCACCCTAATTAAACTAAATTCCCCAGAAGGGTGTGAAGAGACTTGCCCCCTACAGGCACTCCCTATTGTAATTCTCTCTATTCCATGTGCAAAAAATTATGGTCAAAAGGGCCTAATGATGTGGGTAAATTCCCTGTAGATTTATTAATGATCCACCTGAAGCCAGGTGTGTCTTTTCCCAGAGTATCACAGTATCCCTTTAAATCAGCCCCAGCAGATCTCCCAAGATACCGCCCACAGTCCGGGCTGCACCCACGAGTCTGCCCCAACCTCCTCTAATGAAACAAAGGAGAGCCCCGGAATGCTTGCCCCCCTTCCTTTCTGCCCCCCTCCAGTTTTCCTGTTAGCTCCAGTGATCCCTATCCCAAGCCACCCGTTCTAATGATGCTTTCCATTCCACCCCATCAATCTTAGAGTTTCTGTAATATATGTTTCTGTAGTGAAAGTTATTTTCTGTGACTATAATAAAAGTTCTGTCCATGGGCTTTCCAGTATCTGTAATGTTGTTTTTTTTCCCACCAGCCATTCTGACACCGCGCACTGAGGTGGGGGCCTATATAAGCCCGCAGGGATGAATGGGAGGGTGTAATCATTGTAAGCTACAGCAGACTGTAGTTTATTAGAAGTTGTAGAGAAAAAAAAAAAAAACTGACAAAGTAGAGAAAAAGGAAAAAAAAAATGGTTTCAGTATAGATTTAAAGGGCTGCATGTGTTTCACTTTTTACTGATAAGTGATTTTCTCGGCTGGTAGGGTGGGTTTTGTTTAACCCTTACAGTTCAAAATTTCACAGCAGATTATTAATAGTATCCTGCTAATACCTAAATAATTAAATTAATTTTTCAGAAACAAAAAAAATTGAAATATGCAAATTAGTTTTTTTTTGTTTTTATGGTCATGTTTTTGTTTTGTGTTTCTGCATACAAACTGCCAGTATTAATTACTTTCTTTTATAGATACAGAATATATACGAACCGTGTTGTCTATTGTAATGTTTCAAAATTCCCCAGAAGTGTATAAGTTATATTCATCATTTGTTTAATCATATTGTCTGCTGTTATAAAACTATACATTTTGTCAAATTGGTACATAAAACCAAAAAATAATGGGGGGGAAGAATATATTTATTATATTTTCCAGCAGAAGAAGGCGCAGCAGACATATTGGATAGGCTTTAAAGCTGGCCTTTCTTTTGCAACAATTATATCATGTTTACTGGACTACTATAAAATATGTTTGTTATAAGAATGATCTAAGTCATATTTCTTTTAGTTTTTGTTTTTATAGATGGAATCAGATGCTGGTCGATTCTGCACTGGATATGCTACAGTTTACACAGCATGATGTAGTCTAAATTTGAACCACTCCCTCCCCTCCTATCGGTACAGGAGGAAGTGATGTATTAATGCCCTCTCTGGTGGGTGGAGCAGAAGTAGGTAAAATAGTTGAATGTGTATGTAGAATGTAGATCTTTCCCGTTGTCAAATGAGCTAGGTACGCTGAAGATAAAGTCTAGATTTGAGCTGATGGAATCGGATGGAGATCCCCGCACAGGTACAGCTGACCAAGAAGCAGTGAACGGGCCTAGAGTTGAGGAGTCCTTTACCAATGCATATGGACCATACCTCGGTGGCACCTGTCACGTCAGTGACTACTGTCACTCCTTGTGTTCTTAAATCCCTACAGCAGGGGTGGGGAACCTTTTTACTACCGGGGGCCATTTGGCAATTTCTACGAACCTTCGGGGGCCGCACCAAATTATCAATGTGAAAATAACAGTGCTATATATGGCCAAACAATTAATTAACTCACCCTTACTGTGGTGGTCGAAGCTGTTTCTCTTTGGTTCGACTGTGATGTTCGGCAATACTAATCATGTTGCTTCTGACAACTGCTTTTCCAGATTTGTCTCGGTGTGGAGCGCAGTCAACTCTTTGTATATACATCACAGGAGACGCTGGAGGAACATACATAACTGGAGGGGCTGAGGGCATATACATCACATAGGAGACGCTGGGACTGACGTATACACATCAGATAGGAGACGCTGGGACTGCTGTATATACATCACAGGAGATACTGAAGGCACATATATCACATGAGGAGCTGGGGACATATATATACCCCCTGTGATGTAAATGCCCCCAGCCCCTCCTGTGCTGTGTATGTCCCCAGTGTCTCCTGTGATGTGTATGCCCCCAGCATGTCCTGGACATACACATCACAGGAGACGCTGGAGGCAAACACAACACAAGAGGGGCTGAGGGGCTGGGGGGCATACACAACACAAGAGGAGTTGGAGACATAAACACAAGAGGGGCTGCTGGGGCGTACACAATGCAAGAGGGGCTGCTGGGGCGTAAACAACGCAAGAGGGGCTGCTGGGGCGCACACAACGCAAGAGGGGCTGCTGGGGCGCACACAACGCAAGAGGGACTGCTGGGTTGCACACAATGCAAGAGTGGTTGCTGGGGCGTACACAACGCAAGAGGGGCTGGGGGCACAGACATCACAAGATGGGCTGGGGGCACAGACATCACAAGAGGGGCTGGGGGCACAGACATGACAAGAGGGGCTTGGGGCACAGACATCACTGAGGGGAGGGAGACATCACTGAGGGGGGGGAGACATCACTGGGGGGGTGGAGAAATCACTGGGGGGGCGGGAGACATCACTGGGGGGGGCAGGAGACATCACTGGGGGGGCGGGAGACATCACTGGGGGGACGGGAGACATCAATGGGGAGGGTGGGAGACATCACTGGGGAGGGTGGGAGACATCACTGGGGGGGTGGGAGACATCACTGGGGGGGTGGGAGACATCACTGGGGAGGGCAGGAGACATCACTGGGGAGGGCAGAGACATCACTGGAGGGAATGGGAGCACGGACAGCACTTTCAGAGCACAGACATGACTGGGGGAACAAAACACTGGGGGTTATACACAGCATTGGGAGGGCACACGGCACGGGGCAGGCTGCACAAAGCACTTGCAGAGCCCTGACATCACTGGGGGGATACAGCACTGAGCGTTGCACACAGCTCTGGGAGGGGGTGGTACACAGAATTGGAAGGCCCCAAAGGACTGGACGGTCACAGAGGGCAGCGAGCACACAGCGGCGGGACTGCGGGCAGCGGGCACACAGCGGCGGGAGTGCGGGCAGCGGGCACCCAGGCACCCAGCAGCGGGAGTGCGGGGGGCGGGAGTGTGGGCAGCGGGCACACAGCGGCGGGAGTGCGGGCAGCGGGCACACAGCGGCGGGAGTGCGGGCAGCGGGCACACAGCGGCGGGAGTGCGGGCAGCGGGAGTGCGGGCAGCGGGCACACAGCGGCGGGAGTGCAGGCAGCGGGCACACAGCCGTGGGATGGCGGGCAGCGAGCACACAGCGGCGGGAGTGCGGGCAGCAGGCACACAGCGGCAGGCGTGCAGGCAGCGGGCACACAGCGGCGGGAGTGTGGGCAGCAGGCACACGGGCAGCGGGCACACAGCTATAGTGCCGTACAGGAGGAGGCGGCACTATCTGTACCTACATCTTGTACAGGGGGAGGAGGCAGCACTCTCTGCAGTGTCTGCACCTAGATCCCGTGGAGGGGGAGGCGGCACTTTTCACAGAGGGGCGGGCACACACACACCGCTGAGCACGCTGACACTGGACAGCGGCGCATGTGATGAATTAAAAGGCCGGCAAACTACAAGACCACAGCGTCAGACCCAGAACTGCAGCCCCCGGGAATCTGCCAGGGGGCCGCATAAAAGGTTCCCTACCCAGCCCTACAGGAACAAGCGAATCAACAAGGAATGGAGTGCGAGACGCAGGGAGAAAGGCTGACTGAGGAAGGTCTGTGGATAAAGGGCGGTAAGCTTTCTCTGCCATGAGATCTCTTCTCAATGATGGCCCAGGTAACATGGACTAAAATCTGTGAAAGACGGATATCAGTGTGCGCTTAGGTGACACCAGGGTTCAGTACCCAGATGGGCAGACTCACCCAGTCTTGTAAAACACGTCTTTAAATGTGCAAAAAACTGTAAAGAATCCGCAGAAACAACATACACATGCTCTAACCATTTTTAGAGACTGCAAACTGATCATAGATGTATATCATGAGCACGTTGTATGCAAGCCTGTGCGTGTTGTTTAGATTTCTCTCCAAGTTTGGTCAGAGGCATTCCAGTGCAGAAAATGACGTCATTGCTGAAAATCCACATAATGCAAGTGGTATGTAAAAAAACAACTAACAAGTTGTGAACCAATGCGTGTTTTGTTTCTCTTTAGTAATAAACAGGTCTCTATGTAAAATGTTTTTTGGTTTAACACAAGGCACGTACAATTTTCATGATTGACTAAATAGTGAAACAAACAAGTGTATTTTCTAATTTCAGATCCTAAATCAGAGTTAGTAGCATATGGTTTTCAGTCAGGAGACTGATTAATCCTAAAGGGACAAGCGAGAAAGAGCCATGAGTCAAGATTAGATGAGTTGATCCAGCTTCTCCCAACCACAGAGATTTCGATAAAGCTCAACGGCAGGACAACATGGATTCATGCCTCGCATTGCTGAAGGGTCGATCCACAGGAGCTGCACTGAGCATCCTGCTCTTATTTATTTTTTTCAAAAAGACCTGTACAGTCTATGACCATCATTGCCAAAATAGTTAGAAGAGAGGACTTTTAGAGCCTTCAGACATGGGAAAGTCCAACTACAAAGGGTGAGGACTCGCCATGGGGTCCTTGGTCTCAAACCGGGGAAGAAAACTTTTCCCCTCTCCACCCATGCCTCAACGTTCAGTCAGGCAGGTTTTTCCCCAATAGATCTTTCTTCCTCTCTACCTAAGGGAACGCAGTACCCTTAGTATTTGGAAATGGCAGAATTGAGTCTTAAGGAGGGACTGTTGAAGGTACGAATTGAGTAATCTAAAATACTTAGTTTGGCCATTTTATAGACCAAAATATGTGGTTTAGTTAATGTAACCTAACAAATTTATAAATGTTTTTGTTTCCTACTAACTCACATATGAATATATTCAGTAATTTTCCTTAACACAAAATGCTAGCTATGGACTCTCTAATCTCAGGAAAAGTTTTGGAAGAGTCTATCCCATCAGGCTGATGTCTTCCCGGCCTAGTCTGCTGAGCACTGGCAGTGACACGCAAGTTAACATCACATCTCAGAAACCAACAGACCTGAAACAACCGAAATAGAAAGCGGCTGCTATTTTACCCATTATTCCAGAAAGTTTCTCTAAGTCAGCGCCACAAACTGTTCACATGAAGCCTCATAATGTTTTTTTTTTTTTTTTATCAAGAGCATATCCGGAAAGAAGAACCATAGACAATCTGTAGCAAATGTTTTTTTTGGTAATGTGCTAATTTTAAGAAAAGGTCTAAATTCAATTTTCCTTGGTCAGGATAATGTGCCCTAATGAAAGTAATAACGCCAATTCTAATAGCCTCTATAAATCATAAAGTTATTTTTAATAAATAAAATAAGTTTTTAAGGGGGAGCTAAAGCCTGTAGTGTTGTATTAACAACAATCTAATGGAAGGCCCATATATATATATATATATATATATATATATATATATATATATATATATATATATATATTAGAGTCCCAAGGGGGGAAGGTCACAAATAAGTTCCAAATAAAATATATCTGAATGGGAAAAAAAATTAAAATTTAAGGTTGACAACATTCACAGATATCTTATTAAGGGGGGCCTGTGAAGGTAGCCGGGGCTATAAATTGTTTGTTCAAACGTAATAAGAATATCTGTGTATGTAAATAATCAAAATGTAGATGTCATTGCATAATTATCTGTGTGTCTATATGACAATTGCAAAGACGCCATAATATGATTCTAGGTTGTATATTCAGGAAAGGATTAACTGGCAAGATGATGAAGCCAAGGTACAAATGAACAAGGGAGATATTCATTAAGTTAATTGGGAGCCTTATCAGTGGTTTCACACATACAGAAAGAAGGAATAATAAGCAGAGAGGTATTTTATAACATACTGGGAAAAACTGGGGAGTTGAATACTCCCTACTCCCTGTTCTAGTTTCAAGGTCAATGTTGCATTCTGTATAATTGAGTCTATTTCAATATACGAGTCCAGTCTATGACATTGGCTCATACGGTGAACACGTTTTGTGTGATCATTGTCTGATTCAGTAATATCTGCGCAGATGTATTGCTAATTCGATACGTGCTTCTGGATACTCTGAATGAAGATAACATTAGCTATCTTCACCTACATTTCTCTCTCGACAGTTCTCTGAGCATGCTCAGCATGTCCAGCAGAACATTCTAAATCTTTTAAAAGCACTCCTAGTCTCTCTCTGTCTGTCGGTCGGTCTCGCTCTCTCTGTCAGCCGGTCTCTCTCTCTCTGTCTCTCTCGGTCTCTATATCTCTCTCTCTGTCAATGTCGGTGTCTCTCTCTGTCGGTCTCTCCCTCTCCCCCCCTCTCTCATACTCACCGATCACACAGGCGCGGCGCTGCAGAGCTGTCGCAATGCTCTGGCGGCTTCTCCTCTTTTGAAAATGCCGGCCGCTCATTATTCCCTGCTTCCCGCGCCCACCGGCGCCTATGATTGGTTGCAGTCAGACGCGCCCCCACTCTGAGTGACAGCTGTCTCACAGCCGCCGGTCGGCGGGTCTATATCATGCAGTACAATAATAAAAAAACATTTTTTTAAAAAAACCACGTGCGGTGCCCTCCAATTTTGATACCAGCCAAGATAAAGGCACACGACTGAAGGCTGGTATTCTCAGGATGGGGATTCCCACGTTATAGGATCCATTAGATGTGACAATGCCGCCACTTTACCCGACTCTTTCCAATTGCCCTGGTGCGGTGGCAGAATCTCCTCATAAAGCAAATTGATAAAGCAGCGAGTCTCAGAGAGGTAATTATTATGGGGGACTTTAACTATCCTGATATAAATTGGGGAACAGAAACTTGCAGTTCGAGCAAAGGAAATAGATTTTTGATAACAATGAAAGATAATTACCTTTCCCAAATAGTACAGGACCCCACAAGAGGGGGAGCACTACTAGACCTTGTACTAACCAATAGGCCAGACCACATATCAAATATACAAGTTGGGGGTTACTTGGGGAATAGTGATCACAAAATAATAAGTTTTCGTGTATTCTTTAGTAAGATGTATAGTAGAGGGGCTACAAGGACACTAAACTTCAGGAAAGCAAATTTTAAACGGTCGGGAGATGATCTTAGTGCAATAAACTGGGATGATGTACTAAGTAATAAAAGTACACAAAGCAAATGGGAGACTTTTATGAGCATCCTGAATAGGGCTTGTGCAGAAAATATACCCTATGGGAACAAACATGCTAGAAATAGGAGGAATCCCCTATGGCTAAATAGAGCTATAAGGGAAGCAATAAAAGAAAAACAGAAAGCCTTAAAAGAATTAGAGAGGGTGGGTAGTAATGAGGCATTATATAATTATAGAAAATCAAATAAAATATGTAAAAAGCAAATTAAGTTAGCTAAGTTTGAGACAGAGAGACTCATTACGAGAGAAAGTAAAAATAATCCTAAAATATTCTTTAACTACATAAACAGTAAAAAACTGAAAAGCAATAGTGTTGGCCCCCTTAAAAATAGTCTTGCTGAAATGGTGGAGGGGGATGAGGGTAAAGCCAACCTGCTGAATTACTTTTTTTCTACGGTTTTTATACAAGAAAATGCTATGGCAGATGACATGACCAGTGATACCATAAATTCACCCTTGAATATTACCTGCTTAACCCAGCAGGAAGTACGCCGCCGCCTCAAAATCACTAAGGTTGACAAATCTCCGGGCCCGGATGACATACACCCCAGAGTACTACAGGAATTGAGTTCTGTGATAGATAGACCATTATTTTTAATCTTCACAGATTCCTTAATAACAGGATCGGTACCGCAGGACTGGCGCATAGCAAATGTGGTGCCAATATTCAAAAAGGGGACAAAAACTGAGCCGGGAAATTATAGGTTGGTAAGTTTAACCTCTACGGTTGGTAAAATCCTTGAGGGTTTCTTGAGAGATGCTATACTGGAGTATCTCAAGAAAAATAACCTTATGACAGAGTATCAACATGGGTTTATGAGGGATCGATCCTGTCAAACTAATTTGATCAGCTTCTATGAAGAGGTAAGTTCATGCGTGGACCAGGGAAATGCAGTGGATGTTGTGTATATGGACTTTTCAAAAGCTTTTGATACGGTGCCACACAAAGAAGGGAATTTTGTTTACTTACCGTAAATTCCTTTTCTTCTAGCTCCTATTGGGAGACCCAGACAATTGGGTGTATAGCTTCTGCCTCCGGAGGCCACACAAAGTATTACACTTTAAAAAGTGTAACCCCTCCCCTCTGCCTATACACCCTCCCATGGATCACGGGCTCCTCAGTTTTGGTGCAAAAGCAGGAAGGAGAAAACGTATAAATTGGTCTAGGGTAAATGCAATCCGAAGGATGTTCGGAGAACTGCAAACCATGAACCAAAAGAACAATTCAACATGAACAACATGTGTACACAAAAAAACAACCAGCCCGAAGGGTACAGGGGCGGGTGCTGGGTCTCCCAATAGGAGCTAGAAGAAAAGGAATTTACGGTAAGTAAACAAAATTCCCTTCTTCTTTGTCACTCCATTGGGAGACCCAGACAATTGGGACGTCCAAGAGCAGTCCCTGGGTGGGTAAAAGAATACCTCAATAAAAAGAGCCGAAAAACGGCCCCCTCTTACAGGTGGGCAACCGCCGCCTGAAGGACTCGTCTACCTAGACTGGCGTCTGCCGAAGCATAGGTATGCACTTGATAGTGTTTCGTGAAAGTGTGCAGACTAGACCACGTAGCTGCCTGACACACCTGCTGAGCCGTAGCCCGGTGCCGCAATGCCCAGGACGCACCCACGGCTCTGGTAGAATGGGCTTTCAGCCCTGAAGGAAGCGGAAGCCCAGAAGAACGGTAGGCTTCGAGAATCGGTTCCTTGATCCACCGGGCCAAGGTTGACTTGGAAGCCTGCGAGCCCTTACGCTGGCCAGCAACAAGGACAAAGAGCGCATCTGAACGACACAGGGGCGCCATGCGAGACACGTAGAGCCGGAGTTCTCTCACAAGATCCAAAGAGTGCAAATCCCTTTCACACTGGTGAATTGGATTAGGGCAAAATGAAGGCAAGGAGATATCCTGATTGAGATGAAAAGGGGATACCACCTTAGGGAGAAATTCCGGGACCGGACGCAGAACCACCTTATCCTGGTGAAACACCAGGAAGGGGGCTTTGCATGACAGCGCTGCTAGCTCAGACACTCTCCGAAGTGATGTGACTGCCACTAGAAAGGCCTCCTTCTGCGAAAGACATGATAAAGAGACATCCCGCAGCGGCTCGAAAGGTGGTTTCTGAAGAGCCGTTAGCACCCTGTTAAGATCCCAGGGTTCCAGCGGACGCTTGTAAGGTGGGACTATGTGGCAAACTCCCTGCAGGAACGTGCGGACCTGCGTAAGCCTGGCTAGACGCTTTTGAAAAAACACGGAGAGCGCCGATACTTGGCCCTTGAGAGAGCCCAGTGACAAACCCTTGTCCATTCTGGATTGAAGGAATGAAAGAAAAGTGGGTAAGGCAAACGGCCATGGAGTAAAACCGTTATTAGCGCACCAGGATAGGAAGATTTGCCAAGACCTATAATAGATCTTGGCGGACGTAGGCTTCCTGGCCTGTCTCATGGTGGCAATGACATCCTGAGATAACCCTGAAGACGCTAGGAGACAGGACTCAATGGCCACACAGTCAGGTTGAGGGCCACAGAATTCAGATGGAAAAACGGCCCTTGTGACAGCAAGTCTGGACGGTCTGGATGCGCCCACGGTTGACCCACCGTGAGATGCCACAGATCGGGATACCACTACCGCCTCGGCCAGTCTGGAGCGACGAGAATGGCGCGACGGCAGTCGGACCGCATCTTGCGTAGTACTCTGGGCAGCATTGCCAGAGGGGGAAACACATAAGGCAGTCGAAACTGCGACCAATCCTGAACTAACGCGTCCGCCGCCAGAGCTCTGTGATCCTGAGACCGTGCCATGAATGCCGGGACTTTGTTGTTGTGCCGTGACGCCATGAGATCGACGTCCGGCGTTCCCCAGCGGCGACAGATCTCTCGAAAAACGTCTGGGTGCAGAGACCATTCCCCCGCGTCCATGCCCTGACGACTGAGAAAATCTGCTTCCCAGTTGTCTACGCCCGGGATGTGAACTGCGGAGATGGTGGAGGCTGTGGCTTCCACCCACTGCAGAATCTGTCGGACTTCCTGGAAGGCTTAACGACTGCGAGTGCCGCCTTGGTGGTTGATGTATGCGACGGCAGTGGCGTTGTCCGACTGAATACGGATCTGCCTGCCCTCCAACCACCGATGAAAAGCCAATAGGGCTAGATACACTGCCCTTATCTCCAGAATATTGATCTGAAGGGATGACTCTATCGGAGTCCAGGTTCCCTGAGCCCTGTGGTGGAGAAAAACCGCTCCCCACCCTGACAGGCTCGCGTCCGTGGTGACCACAGCCCAGGTTGGGGGTAGGAAGGATTTTCCCTGCGACAGAGAATTGGGAAGGAGCCACCACTGAAGTGACGTCTTGGTTGCAAGGGAAAGAGAGACGTTCCTGTCGAGGGAAGCCGAACTCCTGTCCCATTTGCGGAGAATGTCCCATTGGAGTGGCCGAAGATGGAATTGCGCGAACGGGACTGCCTCTATAGCTGCCACCATCTTCCCCAGGAAGTGCATGAGGCGCCTTAAGGGGTGTGACTGACTCCGAAGAAGGGATTGCACCCCTGCCTGCAGAGAAAGCTGTTTGTCGCTCGGAAGCTTGACTAACGCTTGCTGGGTATGAAACTCCATCCCAAGGTACGTCAGTGATTGGGTCGGTGTCAACTTGGATTTCGGGAAGTTGATGATCCACCCGAACCGCTGGAGAGTCGCCAGAGCGACAGATAGACTTTGTTGACACGCCACCCGAGACGGGGCCCTGACTAGGAGATCGTCCAAGTATGGAATCACCGAGTGGCCCTGAGAATGCAGGACCGCCACAACGGAAGCCATGACTTTGGTGAAAACCCGTGGGGCTGTAGCCAAGCCGAAAGGCAATGCCACGAACTGGAGATGTTCGTCCCCGATGGCGAAACGTAAGAAACGTTGATGCTCGGGTGCGATCGGTACATGGAGATAAGCATCCTTGATGTCGATCGATGCTAGGAAGTCTCCTTGTGACATTGAGGCGATGACCGAGCGGAGAGATTCCATCCGGAACCGTCTGGTTCTCACATGTCTGTTGAGTAGCTTGAGGTCCAGAACGGGACGGAATGACCCATCCTTTTTTGGCACCACGAACAAGTTGGAGTAAAATCCGCGACCACGTTCCTGAAGGGGAACGGGGATCACAAATCCTTCCATCTTTAGAGCGGCTACTGCCTGAAAAAGTGCGTCGGCCTGAGCGGGGGGCGGAGAGGTTCTGAAGAAGCGATCCGCAGGACGAGAGCTGAACTCTATCCTGTAACCATGAGACAGAATGTCTCTCACCCATCGGTCTTGAACATGTGGCCACCAGGCGTCGCCAAAGCGGGAGAGCCTGCCACCGACCGAGGATGCGGTCAGGGGAGGCCGAGAGTCATGAGGAAGCCGCCTTGGAAGCAGTGCCTCCTGCGGCCTTTTGTGGGCGAGACTTGGATCGCCACGCATAGGAGTTCCTCTGGCCTTTCTCCGGCCTGTTGGACGAAGAGGATTGGGACTTGGCTGAGGGACGAAAGGACCGAAATCTCGATTGAACCTTTCTCTGTTGAGGTCTCTTAGGTTTGGCCTGGAGTAAGGAGGAATCCTTTCCTTTGGATTCCTTAATAATCTCATCCAATCGTTCGCCAAACAAACGGTCGCCAGAAAACGGCAAACCGGTTAAGAACCTCTTGGAAGCCGAGTCTGCCTTCCATTTGCATAGCCACATGGCCCTGCGGACTGCCACAGAGTTAGCGGATGCTACAGCTGTACGGCTAGCAGAGTCCAGGACGGCGTTCATGGCGTAGGATGAAAAGGCTGACGCCTGAGAGGTCAAAGACGCAACTTGCGGAGCCGAATTACGTGTGACAGCATTAATCTCAGTCAGACAAGCCGAGATACCTTGGAGTGCCCACACGGCTGCAAAGGCCGGGGCAAAAGACGCACCCGTGGCCTCATAGATGGACTTCACCAAGAGCTCTATCTGTCTGTCAGTGGCATCCTTTAGCGATGAGCCATCTGCAACCGACACCACGGATCTAGCCGCCAATCTTGAGACTGGAGGATCCACCTTGGGACAGTGAGCCCAACCCTTAACTACTTCAGATGGGAAGGGGTAACGCGTGTCAGTGAGGCGCTTAGTAAAGCGCTTGTCCGGGGCCGCTCTGGGCTTCTGGACAGCGTCCCTGAAGTTAGAGTGATCAAAAAACGTATTGCGTGTACGTTTGGGGAACCGAAACTGGTGTTTCTCCTGCTGAGACGCCGACTCCTCTACAGGAGGAGGCGGGGGAGAGAGATCTAACACCTGGTTGATGGACGAGATAAGATCATTTACTAAGGCGTCCCCCTCAGGTGTATCAATGTTAAGGGCAACGTCAGGGTCAGAGCCCTGAGCTGCGACGTCCGCCTCGTCCTCCAGAGAGTCCTCAAGCTGGGATCCCGAGCAGCGAGAGGAAGTCGGGGAAGAGTCCCAGCGAGCCCGCTTAGCCGGTCTAGGACTACGGTCCGGGCAGGAGTCCTCCGCCTGAGACCGAGGGGCCAACCTGGGAGCGCGCTGCGGCGCGAACCGAGAGGGGCCTGGAGGCGACGAGCCAACAGGGGCCGGGGCCTGTGAAAGGTCCGGTCTGGACTGCAAAGCCTCTAGCAGCTTAGAAGACCATTTGTCCATAGACTGTGCAATAGATTGAGAAAGTGACTCAGAGAGTTTCTCAGCAAAAGAGGCGAACTCTGTCCCTGCAGCCTGGTCAGGGGGAGCAGGGGGGTCTACATGAGCCGAGGGGCCCACCAGTGTCCGAGGCTCCGGCTGAGCAAGCGAAACAGGGGTCGAGCATTGCTCACAGTGAGGGTAGGTGGAACCCGCAGGTAACATAGCCCCACAAGAGGTACAGGCCGCAAAAAAACCCTGTGCCTTAGCAGCTTTGCTCCTTGTGGACGACATGCTGTTGTCTCCTAGGAGAGTGATCACTGAGGGTATATGGGAAGGGGGTATACAGCCCGACCGAACAGATAGATATAGATATATACGTATCTAATCCGGCACCCTAGGGGGACCAGCACCGGGTGACCGGTGTGGCTTACCGACCGCTAACGAGTGGTGTGTGTCCTCCAGATTCCCTGCCTTGGATCCCCCGGAGATGCAGAGCTGTTCACTGAGAATCCTCCACCGGCAGAATGCCAAAAAATGGCTGCCGGAGCTCTCAGGGCAGGAGTGGAGCCGTGGGCGGCGCCAGAAAAGTGCGGGAATCTGGGGTCCCCACAGTGATCAGTGAGGGGGGAGGAAACATGCAGGATGCTCCAGCCCTCACATCCGACGTCAGGTCGGTAATCCCGCCCTTACCCCTGACAGGCAGGCCCGGGGGCGGGATTTTTGCGACTAGGCCGCGATGAAGCCGGGGACTAAATTTGAGACCGCGCCCGACAAGCAGGCACGGTCGGCGCGGAAGTCCACCGGCCTCTGAATTCAGCAGCCACCGTGGCTTCCGGGAAGAAGGTGCGCTCCCTGCACAGTCCCCTATGGGGACACAGAGTACCTTAGAGTTGCAGGGCCCGGTCCCTGAGGTTGAAGAGGCTCCGGTCCGGCAGGGTCCCACAGGGGCTGCAGATGGAGCACGGTCCCAGTAAATGGATGACCGCTTAGGATCCCACTTCTCCCAGAGCCGCATAAGGGATGGTGAAGGAGACGGCATGTGGCTCCAGCCTCTGTACCCACAATGGGTACTTCAACCTTAACAACACCGCCGACGTAGTGGGGTGAGAAGGGAACATGCCGGGGGCCCCGTGGGGGCCCTCTTTTCTTCAACCGACATAACTAAAATGAGAATGCATGAGTGGATGTGTGCCTCCTTCCACACAAAGCATAAAACTGAGGAGCCCGTGATCCACGGGAGGGTGTATAGGCAGAGGGGAGGGGTTACACTTTTTAAAGTGTAATACTTTGTGTGGCCTCCGGAGGCAGAAGCTATACACCCAATTGTCTGGGTCTCCCAATGGAGCGACAAAGAAAGGTTGGTACATAAAATGAGAATAATGGGGATAGGGGAAAATATGTGTAACTGGGTTAAAAACTGGCTCAGTGATAGGAAACAAAGGGTGGTTATTAATGGTATGTACTCGGACTGGGTCTCAGTTCATAGTGGGGTACCACAGGGGTCAGTATTGGGCCCGCTTCTTTTCAACATATTTATTAATGACATTGTTGGAGGCATGCGGAGTAGAATTTTAATATTTGCAGATGATACTAAACTCTTCAGGGTAATCAATACAGAGGAGGATAATTTTATATTACAGGGAGAATTATGCAAATTGGAGGATTGGGCTGAGAAGTGGCAATTGAAGTTTAATGTAGATAAATGTAAGGTCATGCACTTGGGTAGAGGAAATAAAAATTATAATTATGTACTTAATTGTAGAACACTGGGTAAAACAGACACAGAAAAAGACTTGGGTGTATGGGTGGATGGTAAACTTAACTTTGGTGGTCAGTGTCAGGCAACTGCTGCCAGGGCTATTAAAATAATGGGATGTATTAAAAGAGGTATAAGTGTTCATGAAAAAAATATAGTTCTACCTCTGTACAAGTCACTAGTGTGACCGCACTTAGAATACTGTGTACAATTCTGGTCACCGATATATAAAAAGGACATAGCTGAACTGGAGAGGGTGCAGAGAAGAGCGAACAAGATTATTAGAGGGTGGGCTGCAATACCAAGAAAGGTTATTAAACTTGGGGTTATTTAGTTTGGAAAAACGAAGCCTTAGGGGGGATCTAATCACAAAGTATAAATATATGAGGGGACAGTACAGAGACCTTTCCAAAGATCTTTTTACACCTAGGCCTGCGACTGGAACACGGGGGCATCCGCTACGTCTTGAGGAAAGAAGGTTTAATCATAATCAAAGACGAGGATTCTTTACTGTACGGGCAGTGAGACTATGGAACTCTCTGCCGCATGATGTTGTAATGAGTGATTCACTACTAACATTTAAGCAGAGCCTGGATGCTTTTCTTGAAAAATGTGATATTACCAGTTATGTATATTAGATTTTATGACAGGGTGTTGATCCAGGGAACTAGTCTGATTGCCGTATGTGGAGTCAGGAAGGATTTTTTTTCCCCATTGGAACTTGTTTGCCACATTGGGGTTTTTTTGCCTTCCTCTGGATCAACATGTTAGGCTACGGGTTGAACTAGATGGACTTAGGCGGGCTTTGCACGTTGCGACATCACAAGCCGATGCTGCGATGTCGCACGCGATAGTCCCCGCCCCTGTCGCAGGTACGATATCGTGTGATAGTTGGCGTAGCGAAAATTATCGCTACGCCAGCTTCACACGCACTCACCTGCCCTGCGACCGTCGCTGTGGCCGGCGACCCGCCTCCTTCCTAAGGGGGCGGGTCGTGCGGCGTCATAGCGATGTCACACGGCAGGCAGCCAATAGCGGCGGAGGGGCGGAGATGAGCAGGATGTAAACATCCTGCCCACCTCCGTCCTTACGCATATCCTACGGAAGCCTCGGTGACGGCCGTAGGAGATGTTCCTCGCTCCTGCGACTACACACACAGCGATGTGTGCTGCCGCAGGAGCGAGGAACAACATCGAACTGTCGCGTCAGCGTAATTATGGATTACGCCGACGCTGCACCGATGATACGATTACGACGATTTTGCGCTCGTTAATCGTATCATCTAGGCTTTACACAGTACGATGTCGCATGCGATGCCGGATGTACGTCACTTTCAATTTGACCCCACCGACATCGTACCTGCGATGTCGTAGTGTGCAAAGCCCACCTTAGAGTCTCCCTTCAACCTTAAAAAAACTATGATACTATGATACTAGGGGGACTAGGTAAATAAAAAAAGTTAAAAAATAAGTTGTAAACAATAAAAAAAAAATAAAAAACAAAAGTTTAAATCACTCCCCATTTGCCCCACTGAAAATCAAAGGGTTAAAAAAATAAAAAATATAAACTTATTTGGAATCGCCGAGTTCAGAAATGCCCTATGTATTAAAATATAAAATCAATTAACCTGATAGGTAAACGGCATAGCAGCAAAAAAACCCTTCCAAACGCCAAAGTTAAGTTTTTTGGTCATCGCAAATTTTAAGCAAAATGCTATAACAGGGGGTCAAAACGTAGCATCTGCGGAAAAATGGGAACACTACGAGTCGCAGAAAATGGTGCAAACAGTGAACACATTTTTTGGGACAAACTTTTGAAATATTTTAATCACTTAGATAAGGGGTGAGGAACCACCGTCCAACGATGACTTTTTCTGCGGCCTCCGGGGACATTACAGGTAACCGCAGTTCTCTGTCAGCACTTGCGCTCTTGCCAGCCGCCGTTCCTTTAAATCCATGTCCGTGATGCGAGGAAGCGCACTCACTCTGCGTAGATGCTAGAATGTACGGGCTTCTTCCAGATCCTGATTGCAGCCCGTACTAGAATGTAGGGGCTCTTTTTGGGACCTGACTGCATCCTGTACATTCTAGGCTCAACCATGACCTATGCTAGCGTGCTCAGGGCTTACCGTGTGGGAGGGGTAAGCAGCGCGCTGTGCTCCTGTCACAGAAGAGGCGCAGCAGATGCCTCCCTGCTGTACATGCCTCCCGGACCTGTGCTGTGTGAGTCCTCCCTCCAGTACTGTGAGTACGCCACCTATCGCTGTCCCCCCCTGTCCAGAGCTGTGTACCCCCTAGTACTGTGTGTATCCCCTCAGTGCTGTGTAACCCGTGCAACCTCCTAGTGCTGTCAGTGCTGCCACATAGTGCTCTCCATGCTGCCTCCTTGTGCTGTCCATGCTGCCACCTAGTGCTCTCCGAGCTGCCACCTAATGCTCTCCGAGCTGCCACCTAGTGCGCTCCGTGCTGCCACTTAGTGCTCTCTATGCTGCCTCTTCGTGCTCTCTATGCTGCCACCTAGTGCTCTTTGTGTTACCTCCTAGTGCTCTCCGTGCTGCCACCTAGTGTTGTCCAGGATGCCACCTACTGCCGTTCGTGCTGCCACCTAGTGCTGTCCATTGTGCCACCTAGTGCTGTCCGTTGTGCCACCTAGTGCTGTTCATGCTGCCATCTAGTGCTGTCTGTGCTGCCGACAGTGCTATCCGCGTCCAGCATCTCCTGTGATGTATACACCCCTCCTGTGATATATACACCCTCAGTCCCTCCTTTGATGTGTATGCCCCAGCCCCTCTTGTGATGTGTATGCCCCAGCCCCTCCTGTGATGTATATGTCCCCAGCCTCTCCAGACCGAGACAAACCTGAAAAAGCAGTTGTCAGAAGGAACATGATTAATATCACTAAATACCAGAGCCGCAACAAAGATCAGAGGTTAGAGGTGGTAACTAGGGATGGACGAACCCGAACTGTAAAGTTGGGGGTGCGTACCGAATACATGGTGTTCGTGCACACGACCCCGAACACGAGCTTTCTGGGACGTTCAGAGTGATGAAGCAGAGTTGACATTGTTCATTGCTCTCTCTGCTTCTCACTGTATAGACTGTCTGTACAGAGTGATGAAGCAGAGTTGACTTTGCGCTTTGCTTCTCACTGTGTTTAGATTGTGTCTGTGCACAGTGATGAAGCAGAGTTGACATTGCGCTTTGCTTCTCACTGTGTAAAGACTGTGTCTGTGCAAGTGATGAAGCAGAGTTGACTTTGCTGTCCCAGTGGATTACGTCAGACTAAGGATTTTTTTATAATAAAGACAGATTCTCTAAAGTTTTTTTTGTTTTATTTCTAGTAAAAAAAAATTCTCTTTGTTGTGTTTTTTTTTTACTGTTTCCTAGAAATTCATGGTGGCCATGTCTAATTTGGCGTGACACAATGAATTTCGGGCTTAGTACTATCTGAGAAAACAAAGCTGGTAATAACCCCTTTATTACCCAATAAACCACCGTCATCATGGCCGCTGGACGAGCCGTGTAAAGCGCTTGGAAACGGCACTAAGGAACAATGTGCCATTTCAAGGGGTGGCTTTGGGCTGCCGAGATTCCCAGCCCCCAGCTGCCTGGCTTTATCTGACTGACAATCAAAATACGGCAGGAGCCCACGCATTTTTTTTTAATTATTTTTTTTATAAAAAAAATAATGGGCTTCTCTGTATTTTGATTGCCAGCCAAGGTAAATCAGGCAGATGGGGGTGGTAGCCCCTAGCAGTCTGCTTTATCTGCTCTGAGAATGAAAAATACCGCGCAGCACTATGTCATTTTTTTAATGATTTATTTATTTTTACAGTACTGTGATGTCAGGCAATCAAAATACAGAGAAGCCCATTTTTTTTTTTAGTTATTTAAATAAATAATATTAAACAATATTAAATAGTATTGCTGCAGATGGTGTCAATGTGCATCGGTCAACAATACAGTGCACGTTGCACACGTTGCACAAGGAGAAGCTGTATGGGAGAGTCATGCGAAAGAAGCCAGTTCTGCAAGCCCGCCACAAACAGAGTCGCCTGAGGTATGCAAAAGCACATTTGGACAAACCAATTACATTTTGGAAGAAGGTCCTGTGGACTGATGAAACAATGATTGAGTTGTTTGGTCATACAAAAAGGCGTTATGCATGGAGGCAAAAAAACACGACATTCCAAGAAAAGCACTTGCTACCTACCCACAGTAAAATTTGATGAAGGTTCCATCATGCTTTGGGGCTGTGTGGCCAATGCCGGCACCGGGAATCTTGTTAAAGTTGAGGGTCGCATGGATTCAACTCAGTATCAGCAGATTCTTGACAATAATGTGCAAGAATCAGTGACGAAGTTGAAGTTACGCAGGGGATGGATATTTCAGCAAGACAATGATCCAAAACACCGCTCCAAATCTACTCAGGCATTCAAGCAGAGGAACTATTACAATGTTCTGGAATGGCCATCCCAGTCCTCAGACCTGAATATCATTGCAAATCTGTGGGATGATTTGAAGCGTGCTGTCCATGCTCGGCGACCATCAAACTTAACTGAACTGGAATTGTTTTGTAAACAGGAATGGTCAAATATACCTTCATCCAGGATCCAGGAACTCATTAAAAGCTACAGGAAGTGACTAGAAGCTGTGATTTTTGCAAAAGGAGGATCTACAAAATATTTATATCACTTTTATGTTGAGGTGCCTATACTTTTGCAGCGGTCAAATTATGTTTAAATGCGGATTGCACATTTTCTGTTAGAACAATAAACCTCATTTCAATCCAGAAATATTACTCAGTCCATCAGTTATTAGATATATGAAACTGAAATAGCTGTTGCAAAAACCCAAATTGTTATAAAGAAAAAAGGTTAACATTAATAGGGGTGCCCAAACTTTTTCATATGACAGTATTTAAGGCCCTTGCGCAACTTGAGTCATTAGATTTATAGATTGGACACAATGACTCCTATTGGGCTCAATGAGAGCTTTGGCTGCTTTCTTTAATTGGGTATTTTTATGTGGTGTGAGAATGGGACTGTTTGTGTTAAAATTATTTTTAATTGTTTTTTTTATCGATAATTTAGAGATGTGTATATGCTAAAACCATACCTGCGGTGGTCTGCAAAGTTTTAGGTACTTCACTCGACCCGCTCAGTGACTTAGATGTTGACTTTGATTGGGTCTTCTCCCTGAATGAAGTGCCTATGAGAAAATAAGAAAAAAGCAAAGTGAAGAAAACCACTGTGCAACAATTTCATTATAGTTAGGATACAACTAATATTTAATACATTTACTTAATAATTTTGTTTTTTGAATTTCTTGATTTTGCTTGCCTTCTGGCATGTCATTTTTAATTTTACATATCATATTTCTGTTTAAACAACAATATGAGCACTATGCACTTTTTGTTTGTCTATTGACTAGTGATGGATGGACTCGGACTGTAAAAGACAGCTTTCAATCTAGATGCACATGCTGTCTGCATCTAGATTGGTGTAAAAATAAATAAATTAAAAAAATGGCGTAGGGTCGCCCCAACAAGGACAAGGCATACAGCTGCAGGCAGCCCCCAACTTTGCACGTTATCATGGCTGTGTATCAAAATAAAAGGAACCGCATGCGGCTTTTAAAAATAAAAAATATTTCAATAAATATTTTTTTAAAAAATGTTCTGCGGTCCTTCCTTCTCCCCTCTTTTGATACCCAGTCATGATAAGCGGACAGCTGGGAGCTGGTATTCTCAGGATGGATCGGCCCATGGTTATTGTGGCCCCCCCCAGCCTAAAAATAGCAGCCCACAGACACCCAGGATTATCACATTCATTATATGTGACAATGTCGGCACTTTACCCGACTCTTTCCAATTGCCCTGGTGCAGTGGCAAATGGGGTAATAAGGCCTGTGCATTACAGTACTTTGATCTGCCCTCAGCAGGGCAGATCAAAGTTTGTCTGCTCAGGACCGCAATGTCAGCTTGTGTGGATGATGTAGACGCATCATCCCCACTCGATTGGGAAGAAGGAGGCCGAATATCGCAGCAGAGAGGGTGCGTGGGACCCGAAAGAGGAGGCGCCTCACTGGAGAGCAGCGATACCCATCGAACCAGACCACCCTCTAGGTGAGTATTATACAAGTGTTTTTTACGTTATACAGAGCGGCCTTGGCTCTTTTATACAGTATTCAAGAATGCTCTATATAACAACTCAGTGGTATTGGCCTCAGCTTATAGTCCCTAAATCTGGTGACAGGTTCCCATTAAAAAAAAATCGGAGGAACACAAACTTACAAAATAAATCACCAACATACATGTGCTTCTAAGGGCGTGATTTATTACGCCCATTATCTGTGCCAGAAAGTCTACATTTCTGACCAGCAGAAATTATAAAGCGATCAGACGGTTAATGCTTATAGTCCACTAGGTGCTCTATTAAAATAAAAAAAAGTTAAAAAATAAGTTTTAAAAAAATTTAAAAAAATTAAAAAACAATTAACAGTATAAATCAATCCCCATTAGCCCCACTGAAAATCAAAGGTTAAAAAAAAAGAAGGGAATTTTGTTTACTTACCGTAAATTCCTTTTCTTCTAGCTCCAATTGGGAGACCCAGACAATTGGGTGTATAGCTTATGCCTCCGGAGGCCACACAAAGCACTACACCAAAAGTGTAAAGCCCCTCCCCTTCTGCCCATACACCCCCCGTGCATCACGGGCTCCTCAGTTTTGGTGCAAAAGCAAGAAGGAGGAAAAAATTATAAATTGGTTTAAAGTAAATTCAATCCGAAGGAATATCGGAGAACTGAAACCATTCAACATGAACAACATGTGTACACAAAGAACAACAGCCCGAAGGGAACAGGGGCGGGTGCTGGGTCTCCCAATTGGAGCTAGAAGAAAAGGAATTTACGGTAAGTAAACAAAATTCCCTTCTTCTTTGTCGCTCCATTGGGAGACCCAGACAATTGGGACGTCCAAAAGCAGTCCCTGGGTGGGTAAAATAATACCTCGTAATAGAGCCGTAAAACGGCCCCTTCCTACAGGTGGGCAACCGCCGCCTGAAGGACTCGCCTACCTAGGCTGGCATCTGCCGAAGCATAGGTATGCACCTGATAGTGTTTCGTGAAAGTGTGCAGGCTCGACCAGGTAGCCGCCTGACACACCTGCTGAGCCGTAGCCTGGTGCCGCAAAGCCCAGGACGCACCCACGGCTCTGGTAGAATGGGCCTTCAGCCCTGAGGGAACCGGAAGCCCAGAGGAACGGTAGGCTTCGAGAATTGGTTCCTTGATCCACCGAGCCAGGGTTGATTTGGAAGCCTGTGACCCTTTACGCTGGCCAGCGACAAGGACAAAGAGTGCATCCGAGCGGCGCAGGGGCGCCGTACGAGAAATGTAGAGTCTGAGTGCTCTCACCAGATCCAACAAGTGCAAATCCTTTTCACATTGGTGAACTGGATGTGGACAAAGAGAAGGTAAGGAGATATCCTGATTGAGATGAAAGGGGGATACCACCTTAGGGAGAAATTCCGGAACCGGACGCAGAACCACCTTGTCCTGGTGAAACACCAGGAAAGGAGCTTTGCATGACAGTGCAGCTAGCTCAGACACTCTCCGAAGTGATGTGACTGCTACTAGGAAGACCACTTTCTGCGAAAGGCGTGAGAGAGAAATATCCCTCATTGGCTCGAACGGTGGTTTCTGAAGAGCCATCAGTACCCTGTTCAGATCCCAGGGTTCTAACGGGCGCTTGTAAGGAGGGACGATGTGACAAACCCCCTGCAGGAACGTGCGTACCTGTGGAAGTCTGGCTAGGCGCTTCTGAAAAAACACAGAGAGCGCAGAGACTTGTCCCTTAAGGGAGCCGAGCGACAAACCCTTTTCCAATCCGGATTGAAGGAAGGACAGAAAAGTGGGTAAGGTAAATGGCCAGGGAGAAAAGCCCTGAGCAGAGCACCACGACAGGAATATCTTCCACGTCCTGTGGTAGATCTTGGCGGACGTTGGTTTCCTAGCCTGTCTCATAGTGGCAATGACCTCTTGGGATAACCCCGAAGACGCTAGGATCCAGGACTCAATGGCCACACAGTCAGGTTGAGGGCCGCAGAATTCAGATGGAAAAGCGGCCCTTGAGACAGCAAGTCTGGTCGGTCTGGTAGTGCCCACGGTTGGCCGACCGTGAGATGCCACAGATCCGGGTACCACGACCTCCTCGGCCAGTCTGGAGCGACGAGGATGGCGCGGCGGCAGTCGGCCCTGATCTTGCGTAACACTCTGGGCAACAGTGCCAGAGGAGGAAACACATAAGGGAGTTGAAACTGCGACCAATCCTGAACTAAGGCGTCTGCCGCCAGAGCTCTGTGATCTTGAGACCGTGCCATGAATGCCGGGACCTTGTTGTTGTGCCGGGACGCCATTAGGTCGACGTCCGGAATTCCCCAGCGGCAACAGATCTCCTGAAAAACGTCCGGGTGAAGGGACCATTCCCCTGTGTCCATGCCCTGGCGACTGAGAAAGTCTGCTTCCCAGTTTTCTACGCCCGGAATGTGAACTGCGGATATGGTGGAGGCTGTGGCTTCCACCCACAGCAGAATCCGCCGGACTTCCTGGAAGGCTTGCCGACTGCGTGTCCCGCCTTGGTGGTTGATGTATGCCACCGCTGTGGAGTTGTCCGACTGAATTCGGATCTGTTTGCCTTCCAGCCACGGCTGGAACGCCTTTAGGGCAAGATACACTGCCCTTATCTCCAGAACATTGATCTGAAGGGAGGACTCTATCTGAGTCCAAGTACCCTGAGCCCTGTGGTGGAGAAAGACCGCTCCCCACCCTGACAGGCTCGCGTCCGTCGTGACCACCGCCCAGGATGGGGGCAGGAAGGATTTCCCCTTCGACAGAGAATTGGGGAGAAGCCACCACTGAAGGGAAGCCTTGGCTGCCCGCGAAAGGGAGACGTTCCTGTCGAGGGACGTCGACTTCCTGTCCCATTTGCGGAGAATGTCCCATTGAAGTGGGCGCAGGTGAAACTGCGCAAAAGGAACTGCCTCCATTGCTGCTACCATCTTCCCTAGGAAGTGCATGAGGCGCCTCAGAGGGTGTGACTGGCCTTGAAGGAGAGATTGCACCCCTGTCTGTAGTGAACGCTGTTTGTTCAGCGGAAGCTTCACTATCGCTGAGAGAGTATGAAACTCCATGCCAAGATATGTCAGTGATTGGGCCGGTGTCAGATTTGACTTTGGGTCAGTGGAACCTGCCGGTAGTATGGCTGCACATGAGGTACAGGTTGCAAAGTACGCCTGTGCTTTGGCACCCTTGCTTTTTGCAGACGACATGCTGTTGTCTCCTCTGAGAACAATCCAGGAGGGTATATAGCCAAAAATCAACAGAGCGACCGGACAGTGCAAATGTATAGCCTATAAGCCTATATATATATATACACTTCGGTACTCAGTGGGGCCAGCACCACAGGTGCTGCTTACCGACCGCTCAGAGCGGTTGTGTGATCACCAGATTCCCTGCCTGGGTCTCCCTGTGTTGTCTCTCCTCTCCAGAGTCTGAATCGCTGACAGAAATGGCTGTCGGCGTTCTGTGGGGAGGAGGGGACCGTGGGCGTGCCCAAGAAAGTGCGGGAATCTAGTGCCCCAGTGTACTGAGTGAGGGGGGAGGAGGATACTAATGTATGCTCCAGCCCTCAGCGCTGACGATCTGTGCAGCGTCCCGCCCTTCCCCTGACTGGCAGGCCTGTGGGCGGGAATATGCGGTACTAGGCCGCAGAAGTCGGGGACTAAAGTTATAAGCGCGGCCGGCATATAAGCGCGGCCGCGCGGTAGTCCCCGGCGCACTAACACACCCAGCAGTGCTGCAATGTGTATTGGCACAAGCGCTCCATGCGCGGTCCACACGGGGACACAGAGTACCTCACAGCGCGGCCGGCGCGGTAGTCCCCGGTGCACTAACACACCCAGCAGTGCTGCAGTGTGTATGGCACAAGCGCTCCATGCGCGGTCCCCACGGGGACACAGAGTACCTCTCAGTAGCAGGGCCTTGTCCCTGACGATACCCGGCTCCTGTCCAGCAGATTCCCCAGGGGCTGCGGAGGGAGCACGGTCTCATGTGCCTGGAGACCGATTAGATCCCACTTCACCCAGAGCCCATTAAGGGATGGGGAAGGAAAACAGCATGTGGCTCCTGCCGTGTACCCGCAATGGGTACCTCAACCTTAACAACACCACCGACCAGAGTGGGGTGAGAAGGGAGCATGCTGGGGGCCCTGTTATGGGCCCTCTTTTCTTCCATCCGACCTAGTCAGCAGCTGCTGCTGACTAAGATGTGGAGCTATGCGTGGATGTCAGCCTCCTTCGCACAAAGCATAAAAACTGAGGAGCCCGTGATGCACGGGGGGTGTATGGGCAGAAGGGGAGGGGCTTTACACTTTTGGTGTAGTGCTTTGTGTGGCCTCCGGAGGCATAAGCTATACACCCAATTGTCTGGGTCTCCCAATGGAGCGACAAAGAAATAAAAAGTTTACACTTATTTGGAATCGCCGAGTTCATAATGTACAATCTATCAAAACATAAAATCAATTAACCTGATAGGTAAACGGCGTAGCGGCAAAATAAACCTTCCAAATGCCAGATAAGTTTTCCGGTCGTCGCACATTTTCAGCAAAATGCAATAACAGGGGGTCAAAAAGTAGCATCTGCGCAAAAATGCTACAGTTAAAAATGTCAGCACAAGACGCAAGAAATAAGCCATCAATGAGCCCCATATCCCGAAAAATAAGAACACTACGAGTCACAGAAGATGGTGGAAAAAGTGGACCAGTTTTTTGGGACAAACTTTAAAATATTTTGATCACTTAGATTAAAGTAAACCTATTCATGTTTGGTATCTATGAACTTGTACTGACATGAAGCATCACACCCACACATCAGTTATACCACACAATGAACATGGTGAATAAAGTACCCCACAAACAGTTGTACAATCGCACTGTTTTGCAACTTTTCCGTACTTGTAAATTTTTTGCAGTTTTCCAGTACAATATATGGTAAAACTCATGGTTTTATTTAAAAGATCAATACGTCCTGCAAAAAACAAGTCCTCACATGGCAAGTTTGATGGAAAAATAAAAGTTACAGCTTTCGGAAGAAGGGGAGCAAAAAACAAAAACGGAAAAATCGTCCAGGGGTTAGGGGGTTAAAGGTGGGAGTCCGTGAGCACATCAGGGACATTGAGAAAAAGAGACGGTACACCTAAAAACCCTACCAAAACATTTCCAATTGTACCATAAATCTGACTCAAGCAAATTAATTATAAAGGCCATAGATCAGAGGTTAGAGGTGGTAACCTATTTAAGGCCCTTGCGCAACTTGAGTCACTTTATTTATAGATTGGACACAAGGACTCCTATTGGGCTCAATGAGAGCTTTGGCTGCTTTCTTTAATTGGGTATTTTTATGTGGTGTGAGAATTGGACTGTTTGTGTTAAAACTGTTTTTAATTGTTTTTTTTTATCCATAATTTAGAGATCTGTATTTGCTAAAACCATACCTGTGGTGGTCTGCAAATTTTGAGGTACTTCACTCGACCCGCTCAGTGACTTAGATGTTGACTTTGATTGGGTCTTTTCCCTGAATGAAGTGCCTATGAGAAAATAAGAAAAAAAGATTATTATCTAAGAAAAGTGGAGAAAATCATTGTACAACAATTTCATTATAGTTAGGATACAATTAATATTTACATACAGCTGCAGCCCCCAACTTTGCATGTTATCTTGGCTGTGTATCAAAAAAAAAAGGAACCACATGCGGCTTTTAAAAACAAAAAATATTTAAATAAATAATTTTTAAAAAATGGTCTGCGGTCCTTTATTCCCCCCCATTTTGGTACCAGTCATGATAAGCGGACAGCTGGGAGCTGGTATTCTCAGGATTGGTCGGTCCATGGTTATTATGCCCCCCCAGCCTAAAAATAGCAGACCGCAGCCACCGTGGATTGTCACATTCATTAGATGTGACAATTCCAGCACTTAACCCGACTCTTTCCGATTGCCCTGGTACGGTGGCAATTAGGATTATAAGGGGTGAATAACAGCAGTCATTAACCTTTCCTCGCACTTGTGCATTACAGTATGTTGATCTGCCCTCAGGAGGGCAAATCAAAGTGCGCCTGCGCAGGACCACAATGTCGGCTTGTGTGGATGACGTAGACGCATCATCCCCACTGGACTGGGAAGAAGGAGGCCGAAGATTGCAGCAGAGAGGAGGCGCCGCACTGGAGAGCAGCGACACCCATCGGAACGGACCGCCCCCTAAGTGAGTATTACAAAAGTGTTTTTTTATGTTATACAGAGCATCCTGGGCTTTCATATATAGTATTTTGGAATACTGTATATAAGAACTCAGTGATATTGGCCACAGCCTATAGTCCCCAAATCTGGTGACAGGTTCCCATTAAAAAATCAGAAGGAACACAAACTTACAAAATTAATCACCTACATACTTGTGCTTCTAAGGGCGTGATTTATTACACCCAGTATCCATGCCAGAAAATCTACATAGGAATGACCACAAGGGACTTAACCTCTTACAGACATTGGACGCACTGGGTACGTCCCAGATAATGTCGGTGTAATCACTGTCTGCTGTTGTAATAAGCTGGTGGCGAATCCCGCACTTCTGCTGATTTGAACAGCAGACATGTGTGGCTTACAAGCGCGGGTGGACCCGCTCAAATACTGACAGCGAGATGTAAATGGCTACGGCGGGGAAAATAGCCTTTACCCGCCTCCATCGGAGGCTCCGTAACGCGATCACGAAAAGCCGATGGTTGCCATGGTAGCACACGGTTATGTGATGACTCCTGTCACTATCATAACTCACTTTCTGTTACAGCTGTCTGGCTGTAACAGGAAAGCAGCATTTCAGCTGATGAGAGCTCTGCAGCTCTGACCAGCAGGAATGAAAAAGCGATCAGACGGATAATGCTTATAATCCCCTAGGGGCGACAAGTCAAATAAAAAAAGTTTAAAAAAAAGTTGTAAAAAATAAAATAAAAAACAAAAGTTTAAAATCACTCCCCATTCGCCCCACTGAAAATCAAAGGGTTAAAAAAATAAAAAATATAATCTTTTTTGGAATCGCCGAGTTCAGAAATGCCCACTGTATCAAAATATGAAATCAATTAACCTGATAGGTAAACGGCGTAGCGGCAAAAAAAAACACCTTCCAAACGCCAAAGTTAAGTTTTTTGGTCATCGCAAATTTTAAGCGAAATGCAATAACAGGGGGTCAAAACGTAGCATCTCTGCAAAAATGGTACAGTTAAAAACGTCAGTCAGAGATGCAACAAATAAGCCATAATTGAGCCCCATATACCGAAAAATGAGAACACTGAGTCGCAGAAAATGGCGCGAAGAGGGCACCACTTTTTTGGGACAAACTTTTGAAATATTTTAATCACTTAGATCAAAGTAAACCTATTCACGTTTGGTATCTACAAACTCGTACTGACATGAAGCATCACACCCACACATCAGTTATACCATACAGTGAACATGGTGAATAAAGTACCCCACAAACAGTTGTACAATAATCGCACATTTTTGCAATTTTTCCGTACTTGGAAATTTTTTGCAGTTTTTCAGTACCATACATGGCAAAACTCATGGTTTTATTTAAAAGATCAATACGTCCTGCAAAAAACAAGCCCTCACATGGCAAAATTGACGGAAAAATAAAAAGTTACAGCTTTTGGAAATGGGGAGCAAAAAACAAAAACGGAAAAATCGTCCAGAGGTTAGGGGGTTAAAGGTGGGAGTCCGTGAGCACATCAGGGACATTGAGAAAACAAAGACTCTGCATGAGATGGAACACCTAAAAACCCTACCAAAACATGTCCAATTGTAATATAAATCTGACTCAAGCAAATTAATTATAAAGGCCATAGATCAGAGGTTAGAGGTGGTAACCTATTCAAGGCCATTGCGCAACTTGAGTCATTGGATTTATAGATTGGACACAATGACTCCTATTGGGCTCAATGAGAGCTTTGGCTGCTTTATTTAATTGGGTATTTTTATGTGGTGTGAGAATGGGTCTGTTTGTGTTAAAACTATTTTTAATTGTTTTTTATCCATAATTTAGAGATCTGTATATGCTAAAACCATACCTGAGGTGGTCTGCAAATTTTGAGGTATTTCACTCGACCCGCTCAGTGACTTAGATGTTGACTTTGATTGGGTCTTTTCCCTGAATGAAGTGCCTATGAGAAAATAAGAAAAAAGATTATTATCTAAGAAAAGTGGAGAAAAACATTGCACAACAATTTCATCATAGTTAGGATACAACTAATATTTAATACATTTACGCAATAATTTAGTTTTTTAATTTCTTGACTTTGCTTGCCTTATGGCATGTCATGTTTTATTTTACATATCATATTTCTGCTTACACAACAATATGAGCACTATGCACTTTTTGTTTGTCTATTGACTAGTGTTGGACAGACTCGGACTGTAAAAGACAGCTTTCAATCTAGATGCACATGCTGTCTGCATTTAGATTGGTGTAAAAAAACGGATTTTTGTGTACTCACCGTAAAATCGTTTTCTCTTAGCCATCATTGGGGGCTCAGGACCATGGGTGTTATGCTGCCTATCCATAGGAGGACACTAAGTAGATGCAAAAGCATAGCTCCTCCTCTGCAGTATACACCCCCTGGCCGGGCCAGGCAAGCTCACTTTTAGTACACAAGCAGTAGGAGAAAAAGCCAGTAAAAACTTACCTCAACAGAGGAACATGAGAAAAAAAGAGTCATAAACAAATAAAGTACTGAGAGAACCAAGGCCCAACAGGGAAACAGGGTGGGTGCTGTGTCCCCCAATGATGGCTAAGAGAAAACGATTTTACGGTGAGTACACAAAAATCCGCTTTTCTCTGACACCTCATTGGGGGACACAGGACCATGGGACGTCCTAAAGCAGTCCATGGGTGGGAAACATAAAAGAAGACAACACAACCCAAGGACTAGGAACCAGTCCCAGACAGCCTGGAGCGCCTACTGAGAGAGGTGCTCTACTGCCTTTTGCAGAATTTTCCTACCCAGATTTGCCTCAGTTGAAACCTGGGTATGGACTCTGTAATGCTTTGAAAACGTATGTAGGCTAGACCAGGTCGCAGCCTTACACACCTGTTCCACTGAAGCCTGATGCCGAATGGCCCACGAAGCACCAACTGCTCGCGTAGAATGAGCCCGCAGCCCACTAGGAATGGGCTTGAGTTGCAAGCGGTAGACTTCCTGGATCGCAGAGCGAATCCAGCGAGCCAGCGTCACCTTTGAAGCTGCCTGTCCCTTCTTTGGACCCTCAGGAATGACGAACAAAGAGTCAGTTTTCCTAAAGGGGGCTGTCCTGGATACTTAATATCTGAGAGCTCTGACGAAGGTGTAACAAATGCAGAGACCTTTCCACCCTATGAACCGGGTGTGGACAAAAGGAAGGCAGAACAATGTCCTCGTTCAAATGAAACTGGGTAAGAACCTTTGAAAGGAAATCCGGAAGGGGGCGCAGAACCACCTTGTCCTGGTGAAAGATCAGAAAAGGCTCGCGGCAAGAGAGTGCTGCTAGCTCCGAAACCCGTCTGATGGACGCAATTGCCACCAGGAATGTTACCTTCCAGGACAGAAGAGCAAGGGAGGATTCCTTGAGGGGTTCAAAGGGAGACCTCTGGAGACCATCCAGAACGAGGTTGAGGTCCCATGGTTCCAGCGGCCGTTTGTACGGGGGAACTAGATGGGAAACGCCCTGGAGGAAGGTCTTGACTTGCGGTTTTTGAGCCAGGCGGCATTGGTAGAAGATTGAGAGCGCTGAAACCTGCCCTTTAAGGGAACTGAGAGCCAACCCCACTTGCAAGCCAGACTGTAGAAAGTCGAGAATTCTGGGGATGGCCGGAGGCATAGGCTGGACGTTAGTTTCCCTGCACCATGAAAGGAAGATTTTCCACGTACGGTGGTAAATGCGGGATGAAGCAGGCTTTCGGGCACTGATCATGGTGGAAATAACCGCGGGAGAGAATCCCGCTCTTGTTAATACCCAGGTCTCAATGGCCATGCCGTCAGCTTCAGGGCTCTGGAGTTCTGATGGGAAATGGGCCCTTCGGTCAGCAAGTCTGGGATGTCTGGAAGGCGCCACGGTGCGTCTGTGAGCATTTGTACTAATTCGGCATACCAGGCGCGCCTGGGCCAGTCTGGGGACTCCCTCTGCCTTGATCTTCCTGATTACCCGCGGCAGCAGGGGTAGAGGTGGAAATATGTAAGGCAGGCGGAAGTGGTGCCAGGAGCAGACTAGAGCATCTGCGCCGATGGACTGCGGGTCGCGTGACCTGGCTATGAACGCGGGTACCTTTGCATTCAACCTTGAGGCCATTAGGTCCACGTCTGGTGTGCCCCAGCGAGTGCAGATGTGTAGAAACACATCTGGGTGGAGAAACCATTCTTCGGCGGCCAGGCCTTGGCGACTTAGAAAGTCTGCTGCCCAGTTTTCTACCCCCGGTATGTGTACCGCTGATATCACTGATCCCGTCGATTCGGCCCAGCTGAGGATCTTGTGGGCCTCGAGATAAGCCGCTTTGCTGCGGGTGCCCCCCTGCCGATTGATATAGGCTACAGCTGTCGCATTGTCTGAATGGACTCGAATCTGACGACCCGCTAGCAGAGGGCAGAACGCTCTGAGCGCGAGGAAGATCGCGCGGAGTTCCAGGATGTTTATGGGTAGGAAAGACTCCTGGGGCGTCCAACGTCCTTGAGCAGTGTGGTGCCGGTACACTGCTCCCCAGCCTAGGAGGCTGGCGTCCGTGGTCAGGACCAGCCAGTTCACTGGGAGAAAAGATCTCCCCTTCGATAGGGATGAGGACCGAAGCCACCAGCGGAGTGCGTACCTGACTGAAGGCGTCAGGTGAAGATGTCTGTCCAGGGAGAAGGGGCTCTTGTCCCAGGCCGCTAGAAGGGCTAGGTGCAGTAGGCGGAGGTGCAGTTGAGCAAAGGGTACTGATTCCATAGCCGCCACCATCCTGCCGAGCACCTTCATGCTGAATCGAATGGAGCGAGACGGAGGACGTAGAAGGCAGCGTACCGCTCGTTGAAGAGCGATTGCCTTGTCCTGAGGGAGAAGGATCAAGCCCCGACGGGTGTCCAGGGACATGCCCAGGAAGGTGATGGATCGTGATGGGATCGGGGATGATTTGTCCAGATTCACTAGCCACCCTAAGCGGGATAGGGTGTCCACAGTGATCTGTACGCTGGTTGAGCAGTCGCGGAAGGAGGGGGCCTTGATGAGGAGGTCGTCCAAGTAAGGGAGAACGACTACTCCCCTGGCGTGAAGGACGCTCATGGCGGCCGCCATGACTTTGGTGAAGACCCTTGGTGCGGTGGCAAGGACGAAGGGTAGAGCTACGAATTGAAAGTGGGAGTCCTGAATTGCGAAGCGGAGGAACTTTTGGTGATCTGGGGTGATGGGTATGTGCAGGTACGCGTCCTTGATGTCTATGGAGGCGAGGAATTCCCCTTTGACCATGGATGCAATAATGGACCTTAGGGACTCCATTCTGAATCTCCGTACGTGCACATGTTTGTTTAGGTGTTTGAGGTCCAGGATGGGTCGAACTGACCCATCCTTTTTGGGGACCACAAAGAGGTTGGAATAAAAACCCCCGAACTTCTCGTCGTCTGGGACAGGTATTATAACTCCTGCTGTTTGGAGCGAGTGGATTGCTGAGAAAAAAGCTTTGCGTCGTTTTCGAGTCTTTGGGGGGTTTGAGAGAAAGAACCGACTCGGGGGTCGGGTCCGAAATTCTATGTGGTAACCGGAAGACACAAGGTCTCGCACCCATTTGTCGTCTGAGGCGGCAGCCCAGATGTGTTGAAAGAGCCGCAGTCGACCTCCTATAATGAGTGTGTCTTCCGGGGCGCCGAAGGAGTCATGAGGGGGGAAAACGTCGTGGCCGAGTCTCCCTAGTCCTGGACTGTTTCGGTCTAGGCTGCCATGACAAAGTGGGTTTCGGGGAGAGCTGAGAAGGTCGGTCCCTGCGTAGTCCGCGGCTGGTGGCGGGGACAGCACGGGATGTCGACCAACCAAATGAGTTCCGAAAGGAGTGGAACGAGGACTGTGGACGTCTGGTGAAGGACGTCCTGGACTTCAGCTGGGGGAGGGAGGTACTCTTTCCTCCTGTGGCGTCAGAAATGAACTTGTCCAGACGTTCGCCAAACAATCGGTCTGGAAAAAAGGGAAGGCCCGTGAGAGACTTCTTGGAGGCAGAGTCCACTCGCCATTGTCGGAGCCAGAGTGCTCTAAGGATGGCTATGGTATTTGAGGCGGCAAACGCTGCGCAGGTAGCAGCGTCCATGAAGGCCTGGATGAGGTACTCCGCCGCAGCGGCAATTTGAGCTGTTACCTCTGTGAAGGTATGAGTGAACTGGGATTCCTCAAGTGAAGTGTTAAGGGAGTCTGCCCAGACAGAGATCGCCTTTGCGACCCACACAGAGGCAAAGGAGGGCGAGAGGGAGGAACCCGCAGCCTCAAAAGTAGAGCGGGCGAGGTGCTCCACCTGTCTGTCTGTCGGGTCCTTGATGGAGGAACCATCGGGTAAAGACAGGAGCGTCTTTGTGGTAAGGCGGGAGACCGGGGGGTCGACCGAGGGCGGATCGGCCCAGCCCTTAGGGGCAGGTGAGACAAAAGGGTACCGGGACTCCATGAGTTTTCGGTTACCGAAGCACCTGTCAGACTTCTCCCTTTGCTTTGTGAGGATACCCTGAAACTCTGGGTGATCAGTGAAAACCTTTTTGGGTTTCCTTGCCCTCTTAAAGGAGACCGCATGGTCAGTGGTAGTGGATGGGGGATCCTCCACATGCAGAGTTTGGTTGATTGCTGTTATAAGGGAGTCTATTGCAGTTTGATCATCTGGGGAGGCTAAAACCAAGGAATCCTCCTGGTACAAACAGCATTCTCCCTCCTCCAGCTCTTCAGAAGCCGTGGAGCGTGTGGGAGAGCCTGCCCTGTGTGCTCCCGAGGGAGAGCCCGCTGGAGACACCCGGCCGTGTGCTCTTTTCCTGATCCCTGCAACCGGTGAAGCATGTGCCCGGATTACCTCAGAAGGATCCTCCATAGGGGTTCCTCAGGCTGCGTTCCGTCCAGGGACCCAGAAGGGTGGGGAGGACGACATTGCATAGCCAGAACCAGGTTCTGTGACAGTTTTTCCATGGATTGGGACAGAAACTGTGCCCATTCCGGTGGGCTGGGGGCCCTCGGCTCTGGGCTGACGGTTGCGGCGGTGGTGGCAGGGGGGTCTTGGGGGGCTATAGGGGCACAGGACTCACAGAGAGAAGAGGTGTGTTTACGTGGTAGCTCAGCGTGGCAGGCAGTGCAGGCTGAATAATAGACTATGTGGGCCTTAGTACTCTTAGTGCCCTTAGATTTCTGCATGTTCCTAATAGGAGTATGCCAGGAGGGGGAGCAATGCTCAGCAGAGCTACAATTGAAGCAAGTACCTCACCAGAATCAGCCGATGGCCCTGTCCTCAGGAAGGATAAAGCTCTATGGAGATCTTCCACGCTTTCCTGGGGGGGCGGGGCTTATCGCAGCCGCGGGGGGGGGCTTAGCGCTAAAAGAGCGGGAAAATGAGTCAGTGTGCCCCCCCCTGCTGTGGGTAGTAAAAAAAAAAAACGGCAGGAAGGGAGCTTCTGATAGTTTTCCTCCCTCTCCCTCCAGTCAGCACACAGCTTGTCACTGGTGGTTATCAGCCGGCTTTTCTGCTGGAGCAAATAAACAGAGCAAATAAAACAGCGTGAGTCCCTGAGCCCTGGGCCCACCCCCCCTGCCACCAGGAGATTATCTGCAAGACTTTCTGCAAACAGCAGAACTTCCCCCTCCTCTAGCCAGCAAGCTAGAGAAAAGTTAACACTGTGTGTGAAGGATCCTTGCTCCTTGCACATAATAAATACTGTAAATGTCCTGGGAACCTTCCCTGCAGCGTCTTTTCTCCCTTTGTCTGGGAAACCAGTCAGGTGTGATCTCACCTTAAAACACTGCTTCCGTCCAGGCAGTGAAAATAGCAGAGTCAGCTTGCTGTGTCGGTGTCATATTCAACTCCTGCAAAGAGGGGCTGAGGAATTGGTGCCATCTTCAACTCAGAGCCTGCAAAGAGGGGCTGTGGAATGGGCTATAGGGCACAGGCCTCTACCCTGGGCTTTGGAAAATCGGTGTCTGTGGAACCCGTCGTTCAGCCCAGGATCCAGCGTCGCAGGAGGGGGTACGTGGAGGCGACACTCCACGTTCCCGCCCGCTGATGGTAGTGGGAGATTGGTCCCAAAAGGAAACCGTTGCCCTCAAAAAATAACAAACCTTGAAAGGAAGTGCCTCCTACAGACACTAAGCTGAGAACAATAGAGAAGGGGTTTATGCCGCGCTGTTCATCAGGAAGGAGGAC